>NC_040018.1:10124911-10424911 GCF_000972845.2 Larimichthys crocea
GCGAGAGCGATCTATGCATACAGATATTTAATATATTTTACCTTTTTATATGTACATAGTTTTTGTTCTTGTTCCTGTTTATGTTTCTGTCTACATTTACCCTGTTTATCCTTGCCTATACATACAGTATTTAATATATATTTACCTTTTTATATGTACATAGTTTTTGTTCTTGTTCCTGTTTATGTTTATGTCTACATTTACCTGTCAAGTCCTCTGTTTTGTTTTTTAACCGTACATATACCGTCTATATATGTTTGATGTTTGTACTAAGAGAGTGTAAAAGTGTAACCAGAGTCAAATTCCTTGTGTGTGCACACATACCTGGCGAATTAAAGTGATTCTGATTACACTAATGAAATGCACTGCACACTGGAGGCATACACCTTCCACAAGACGATGGCCAAGATGAATCTATGAAATGTAAGAACAAAACACACAATAAAAAAAAAATATATATATATATATATATTGATTGAAATTACAGACACAACAAAGAAGAAAATAAACCAATTTGGTGTAAAAATGGCAATTTCTGTTTGTTTTACTGCATTTGTAAGTTGATTTATGCCAATCCAGATCTCTTAGAGAACATCACACAGTAAAAACATTATTTTCTCTATAAGCATTATACCACATGGCATAAAAAAAATTGTAGACATTGAACAAAAAGGTATGTGCCACATTGTTTTTGGCTCTTTAAAGCCATACTGTATGCCTTTCATCTATAACCTGTTATAAGCACCCGTTTGACAAACTCACCTGACAATTCTTCATGTCCAAAAAACGTGTCAGTCTCTCGAGTGACATTTAAGAGGATGCTGTTATAGTGCATGTGTGTGTGTGTTTGAGAGAGCATGTGCATCCATGGATACCTGTGAGTGTGTTATATGTGCATGAGCAATGAACAGTCAGCTTCGGAGAGAGAGCGAGATAGATGCTCTGACCCGGGGTTAACGTCTGAGAGAAGACGAACTATTAAAATAGGGTTGTTTATTAAGGAACAAACATACTGAATAAAACATACAGCTTTCACAAGACTTTTTGTACAAGACATACTGCATTATCATGAGGATAGAACATACATTTCTATAAAATCTTTTGACATTCAGTGGTCTTCAGTTCAAAAAACATGATTGTATTTACCATTCTGTCAATCTTTATTTCTGGTGAATTGTTACAATAACCAGCCGGAAAGGTTGCTGTTAAAATCACATACTTTACCATACATTATCATACCATATATCCACATCTTCTCTGGTCATGAGGTAACAAGAGACCATTCAAAGTCAATAGAAACCATTGGATTGTCACTTGGAAAGAGAAGAGGTATTGGTGAACACTTGAATAGACACTAGAGAAAGTCCTAAATTCAAGTGAATGCTAGTATTTGCTGAGATAACAAGGAGACCTCATTTGGCCAACGCTGACAGAGGTTGGTTGTTGTGGAGGCTGTATTGATAATGATCCATAAGATGATGAGCGTGTATTCACCAGTCCCACATGTCGTCGGCCTAGCAGCGGACCGCTGCTCACATAAGCAGTTACCTGCTACACCTAACAGTCTGGTGTTTGTGCAATTAGTTGGATGACGATGCCAAGGAGCTCTGGTTTGTTTCCAGCTCTGTGTGTACACACAGTCTGTCTCAGTGCAACGGTCTCACACTTGAAAGCCACTCTGTTGGATGTGGTGAAGCTGCAGGCGAAGGGACTGTATGCTGCTTATGATTCTCCTCTGGTGACCGATCAAACAGATCCCGATGCGCCTGATGTCGCTGAAGAGGAGAAGACAAACATCAGTAGAAACATGCAATAACGATGTTCATGTCACTTTAAACGGCAGGAAACACACTTATATGAACTCATATGTGCTACTACTGGAATACTAGTAGTAGTATTAGTATTTCATTTCAGACTGTCATATGTGCTACTACTGGAATACTAGTATTAGTATTAGTATTTCATTTCAGACTGTCAGAGAGGGTTCCCCTCAGTGGACAAAACGGGATGAAGTGCCCTTAAGGGCAGTGTTCCCAACTGTGATTTATTCTCATTGTTGTATGAGCTCTTGACATTGTTTTAAGTGCAACTTTTCCTCTTGTTTTTCTGTAGGATGAGGCTGTCGAGCAGAGTGTGAAGGCTCTCTGAATATATATCTTGTTTTCCATTATCCTGTCACATTTATTTACCGTTACATGTCTAAAAAGAGGTTCCTGGTTCCAACCTGTGTTGGGGCCTTTCTGTGCAGAGTTTGCATGTTCTCTCTGTGTCTGCGTGGGTTCTCTCCGGGTACTTCGGTTTCCTCCCACAGTCCAAAGACATGCACTTAATAGGACAATTAGTGACTCTAAATTGTCCGTAGGTGTGAATGGTTGTTTGTCTCTATGTGCCCTGTGATGAGCCGCTGACTTGTCCGGGGTGTACCCCGATGAGGATAAGTGGTTACAGACTATGGATGGATGTCTAATAAGAAGCATTAGTGACCCCTAGTGGGGACCAGGGCCCACAGGTTGGGAAGCACTGCTCTAAGGTGCCCTTCCAGTGGACAAAACGTGGTAAACCCCTCTAGTATGCTAACTAAATCCTTGGTGAAGCTCGTTCTCATTGACATTGTCGTGTGTGTATATGTGAAATGGTTTTAACACTTAATAGTTCACTGTGTTTTATTACAGGGCTGCAGTAGTTACATAATACAAAAAATCGTATCCAGGATTTCTAACTATTTCATCATAAGTACATCAAAACTTTCTGCACACCCATTCTCTACTGTACGCAGCTGGTGCCCTTTTTATTTTTTCTCTTCTCATCCTCGTGCAGCCTGAGTCCGCCACTGGAGTGAAATATCTGCGGCGTTATGATGGTACAGTCATGAAGGCAGGACACATAGATAATATCTTATAGAAAAAGGGCTACATGATACACACTGTACAGACATTTCCATAATTTGTCTGCTCTTGTGATGCAGCTTTCTGTCCTTTTAGTGTACTTTTACACCAGATGCACCATTTATAATTTGGTTTCACTCACTCTATGCTCATGGTTGAAATGGAATCCAGCGTTGTGTATCCCGCTGCAAGGAAGTTGTTCTTATACTGGCTCATCTTGATCGAGTCAAGCCAGTCGCCGATGGAGATGAAAAGAGGGTAGTCTGGCATGTCCTCCGGGGAGTCAGGGAAACTGACAAACAGAAAGTTAAGCAAATGTTCTTCAATAACCATGCCAGTGATTCTGAACAACAAACTGTGTGGACGTTACATAATTATTACCAAACATTACCAACTTACCAACCATTATTGGTGGTGTGATACAGAGCAGTATGACTTTGTTGTTGTTGAGTGCTATTAAATAACTCTCTTTAACGCAGGAGAACTGTGTGGATCTAAAACAAGTACCCATACTCTCCTGCGATGGCTCTAATACAATGGGACAGCATGATTTGGTGTGATCTAGCAGTGTGATCCTTTCACACAGCGTCTGTATGAATTGATGCTTTACCTCTGCACATCGTTCACCAGAGTGAGCAGACTGCTGGGATTGATGATGAGTTTGTCCAGGAAAGAGAGCACATTGTTGAAGCGTGGGCGCTGGCTTGACTCCTTCTGCCAGCAGTGCAGCATCAACTGGTGCAGTGTCACGGGGCAGCCCATTGGTGCTGGTAGACGGTAGCCTTCTTCGATTGATAAAATGACCTGAGTGGAACATTGGTTAGTTATGAACAGATGGTAAATCACTGTTGTGTTCATAATTTAGTGGTAATGGAGTTTTAATGTGATCAGCAGCTTACATCTTGGTTGGACATCTCCCAGTAGGGCCTCTCACCATATGACATCACTTCCCACATGACAATACCGAAGCTCCACACATCGCTAGCTGAGGAAAATTTCCCATAAGCAATAGCCTCCGGTGCCGTCCAGCGTATTGGTATCTTTCCTCCCTGTCACAGAACAGATGTTCAACATTTGTAACTGTAATAACAGATTATGACATCCTGTAGTAACGGTTAGATCAACACTCACTGTCGCAGTGTAGGCTGCTTCACTGTCGTCCTCAAGGATTCTGGACATGCCAAAATCAGACACCTTACACACCAAGTTCTCATCCACCAAGATGTTGCGGGCGGCAAGGTCTCTGTGAACGTAACCCATCTCTGACAGGTAGGTCATGCCTACTGAGATGCCGCGCATCATGCCAACGAGCTGGAGGACTGTGAACTGACCGTCACGTGTCTGGTTAGGAGAAAGAGAGAGGAAAGATATGACACATGGAAGACAATATTTCTTTAGAAGACAGGTGCATGGGTATGTAAAGTTGTATTCCTCTCACCCGGAGGAAAGAATCAAGTGCTCCATTTTCCATGTACTCAACCACTATCATCACTGGCCTGCCTGAGGAGAAGGAAAAAAAGGTATAATTTGCACGACAAAGAGACTAAAGTATGTTGTAAAGAATGTCGTGAACAGATATGAAGCGTACTCTTGGTGACCACTCCTTCCAGTCGAATGATGTTTGGGTTGTTAAACTGTCCCATGATTGAGGCCTCACGTAAAAAGTCTTGCCTCTGTTGATCCATGTAGCCGCCTTTAAGTGTCTTTATTGCCACAGCGATGTCCATCCTTCCAGGTACGCGCAGCCGACCACTACAGACCTCTCCAAATTCACCTGTCAAGTCAACACAACACAATAAATATCATATTATCTCTCATATAAAACGTATTCAAGGCTGTGTTCAATTTACAGTTAGGCATAAATATATGTTTATGCTTCCGAGAAAGAAGTCAGGTGGAATAAACATTATAATCAGTGTATACATAAACAGTCAGACAGTCAAAAAGCTTAGGATTGAAATAAAAAAGAAATGTGGAAACTCTCGCATTGCTGTTTCAAGTGTCTGCAAGTACACACGCCTCCACTAGATGGCGCTCATGTTTCAGAGACAAGACCAACGGGAGGCACCTTAAAAAATTACTCATGGGTTAAACAGCAGACACAATCTGTTCAATTTAATGAACCATCAAACATCATTATTCATAGTCAGCAGCACTGGCTTTGCTCTCTAAGGTACAATACAATAAATTACTTTAAAATCAGCTTGCTAAGAGTGGATATAAAAACTTTATGAGGTTTAACATTTCTTGTAAAATGAAAATGTTCAATCAAAGGTGCCGGATAGCCATCACAGGGACATTTTTGTTCACTATACCCAGATTAAGAATAAATAACCTATTCTACGTAGCTATCAGTCATGTATTATTAAAATGGTATGTAATTCTCTTGCACACAGGTGACACACGTGTGGTTCCTGCCATAAATAAAGAAAACCCATGCACAGTATGACTTCATACTGGCATACGTTTGTGTGCAGTACAGTATCTACATGAGTGCATCTATTTTTACCTGCACCGATCACCCTCTCGATGCATATGTATGAGGGCTCTATCTCTTTGGCGAATTCCTCCACAGCCTGAGTGGGGTCTTCATAAGTGTCTGGATCCACATACGTCTTTATCCCAGAAAATGGGACTGGAAGAGGAGAAACACAACATACGGCATGCAATATCACAATATTGTCCATATTATTTCTGAACGTGGAACTTCTGACAATGCCTGTGCAGTCACATTGCAGCAATATATTCAGGACAAGATGAAGGCAATAGGGTGAATTCATACAGAGACATCAATGCACATGTAGATTGTCTCACAGTATTGTGGGAATATAAGGTATGCAAAAAATAGTTCAGAAATATGTACACAGCACATACATGAATCAAACTGGATTCATTGTGCATACCTCTGTGAACACATGGACATAAGAACGTGAGCACCTGTGCAACATGATGTGATCAATGTTGCACTAAAACTTAAAAGTGAGTCGTCCATTTTGAATCAGTTCCCTCACCAGATTTGACTTTTCTCAAATGGTTTGGTTTATGTCAAAAATTTGACTGCAACATGTATGAACAACATACGAAAGCTTCGGCTGCATGAAGACATCATCTTTGGACTACAGCACTGCAGTAAATTCTGATATATTAAAGCATAAATTGTTCAATGTTTATTGTGGCTGCGCCAGAGAAGTTATAACTACGCAAGGCCATAATGAATGTTGTATTTGTATTGCAAGTGTAAGGTTTGTCTGTTATTTCATCAAGGGGAAAAAACAAAGAGCTCAGAAAATGCCCCAGAGCAGCATATAAAGACATTGCAGGCAGCCAGTCTTCGGCATTCCCCTCACTGGCTGGGGACGCTGCAGCAGTGAGCAGTGAGCACTGTGCACGATGACTGGCACAAATGATAACTTGAAGCCGCCCCTGGTACACCTCGAGCAGACGAGCTGGGGACTAAATGTACTTTATAGCTGTGTCAGCTCATATTGTGGAGGGTTGAAGGCTTTGTCTGAGATAGATTCCAGTTTTGGAGTCTACACTCTAACTCTGTCTCCAGGGTGTCTAAGCACAGCTCTATAATAGAACAAACCTTTTCTACCAGTTTGTTGAGCCTGCTGGCATCCCCTGACTGGGTGATGCATCCACAGTGCACAACAGAAAAGAACAAACAACAAGAAAAGACTGTTGGCAAGAATTATAACTATTCAAATAATTGTTTTTTTTATATATATATTGGAAGAAAAAGCTCATGTATGCACATTTGTATCTGCATGACTTTTATCAGTCTTTGTCATGAGGCTCTGATGATATGCAAATTTAAAATATTAAAAGTATAACTAAGTAACTCTGCGGCAAAACTCTGTCTAACTTTGTGTTTACCGGAGGAAAAGAACCAGAAGACAGCATGAAGACACGCAGTCGCAGTGCACACATACAGACACAATGTGTGTGTGTGTGTGTGTGTTTGTGGAAATATTGATATGTCAGCATGTTACAATATCTTTATTCACAGTCCTTCATCTTCTTCTTGGATCAATCACTAATCCCCAAATCGAGCCTGCAGATGGTACATCGGGTAGATTTGTCTCAGGAGCCAAATCTTGTGCCTCTGCAGGTCACGACAAAACGACTCTCACTGAACTGTCGTAGTGAATTACAGGACACTGCTTTGTTTCTCAAGAATGATACGTCTCCCCCGCGGGGCAATCAATAACCCTGTTTTTATCTGTAATTGTAGCACAGCGTTTGGGTCAATTCTGTAATTCTTAAAACGGAACAGCGGTTACCCAAGCTTTGTCACAATCCAATAATGGCTATATGAGAGGGTGTTAGCGGTGGATGCTTGAAAAGAATGAAAGATTTAGGACTGAGGTAGCGCCCATCTGTGAAATGTACACTTAATAGTGTGCACACACACAAAAAGATTTGTAAGAGACAGTTTTTTGTGTAGTTACATTTTTTTCTGAACTGCTGCGCCAAGAACTTAGTTTGATCAACACAGTTGTTTGTGTGCCTGTGTGTGCGCGCTTAAAATATTGAAAGAACATGGAGAAAAAACTCTTCACTGATCACAATTTAATCGTTTGTTATGTGGACTGCAATAACAGCACTAGACATAGAAGATAAAAATAAGCTAAATAAAATACAATAAAATACATTTTTAAGCAAAAACTGGAGTGTATAAATGAAATAAAACATAATAAAATATGTATAAATGTACTATATGTAATGTACTATGCACTGTATAAATGAGAAAGTATTGTATGCGAATGTGAAGTGTATAGAGAAGTATTGCATGAAGCATACTGGTGCTACAGCAGCAGTCACTAACATTAGCCTCGTGCTTTCACCTTGTCAAACACAAGAAGCCACAAACCTTCAATTATCGCCGACCAATCAACTGAATAAGTAGCCTGTTGAAAAATGCATGTGTAACGGTGTGTAGAACCTGTGCAAGCAATCAGAAGCAACAACAGAAAAATACACCCACACGCACAGTAAAAAACATCACGTAGTGTACCGTGTCCACTGTGGAAGCGAGTCCTCCTCTTCTCCTCCGATTTCATCCTGGCCTTAATGTACCCCTGACACCTGTACAGGTGAGCCAAAGAATAAGACCATCAGTGCATAAAACACCTCCTGTGTATTCACTCTTTTTCCTCACCTTCTCATCCCTCTCGGCATAAAACCGTCTCATTGTTATTGTGCTCAAAAACAGGGTGAATTAGCAGGAAACAAGACACTTAACATATTTACTGCCCATGTGCAAACACACGGAAAATAGCAGTGCTTATTCTGACATCAGGAACTGCATAAAAACTCTTTTAAATAGGCTTTTGCCTGTGATTCCACATCATAAATCTTTTGGTTTGCAAGGACATCCCTGATGAAAAAAAAAAAAAACCCAGCCATTTTCTACTTTTCTATAACACATTCTTTAGGAGCAATTTTTGTTCTTTGTCCTTTATGTAGTTCTTTTTATTTTCTTCCATTTCCCCCTACATTTCTCCTATTCACAGTCCCACGAATTCAAGGCTTTGAAAGCTCAGCTCCCATTGTGAGGAAGAGACGAGACAAAAGTAGCCATCAAACACAAGTAGTCCTCAAAAAGAACAATTTGCATCCTCCATGTGAAAACCACACGGAACATGGTTGCTCTTTGAAAATGTCGTCACGGGATTAAAATGTGTTAATACTTCACAACTTTTGACTTTAGACGTGCTACTTATTTTCATAAAAATAATCCATAAGCCGGTTTAAAGAAAACAACTATTGATATTTAGACTCAGGGTCAAAGAGAAATTAGAGATAAAGCATGTGTTGTAAAATTTTATTCTCTCTGGCTCTGTATTATCCTGTGTGTGCCATTGTTGGCATGACAGACTGAGGTAATACATAAATTTTTTTGATTTTGATTATTATATGTTATATTCAGACAGTGAAATACAGCAAAATACAGAAATAACAGGAGTGGATATCTGAGATTTTCTCAAAACACTGAGAATTGTCATAGAATAATAAATATATGTCAAAATATGGACTAAATATACATGTTCAAGACATATCTTTGGAAACTTAATATCTTACTGGATGTCTTGAAAGAACAAGTAGTGATTTGTACAAGTTTTCCATCGCTCTCCACAGAGGAAAAACATCTCTTTTAACAATTAGAGTGTCTAAATCTGAATACATTTGGAGTTATTTTTGTCAGTTAAACATACCCACAAATTGAGCAGAATACACCTATAAAGCAAGTCTTAGAGACGCTGGTTATGCTAATGGTCAGATCTCACAACTGATCAAGGTGTAGATCACGTTAAAACAAACGATTTAAGTTATGTTTGCTTTACAGAAAAATGTAACAGAGGTTTGGGATAGGAACATAAAAATGTTCCTGCATGAGGCCCAGTGTCCCCAATTTTTTTGTTGGGGAACGTTCTGAATCTAGTGCTCTGTTTAAAGTGATAAAAATTGTTCCCGTTCTGAGTTCAGATGTTTCACGCACATGGATTTTGCAAATTGTGTTTTCAAATATTAACACTTCAGCTCGTATCACAATTAGGTAAAAATCCAGACAAAGCATCGACCGAATCTGGGCCATTTTTCATTGTTTATTAATAAGTGCCACTAATGGTAAAACCCTGTGAACCCAGAAGCAGACTGAAGATAACAGTCTGAGATAACCTGTGGAAGTTAATGGAATGGAGCAAACTGCTGGTACATGCATTACATGCTGAGTAATTAGGCAGAAAATTGGTTCAGCCATTTGGAAAATAAGAGTGTCTGCTTGGTGGCAAAAGAGAGTCCATTAACAGACTTCTGGTTGTAGCGTCACTCTGGAGATTATGAGGAGAGAATCAAAGAGGTGTGCATGTGTGTGTGTGTGTGTGTGTGTGTGTGTGTGTGTGTGTGTGTGTGTGTGAGCACTGAAGAGAAACGAGGGGGTGTCTTACCGGCCAGTGATGAGGAGGAAAAGGGTAAGGATGACCAGCAGGGAAAAGCCTCCTACAGACGCTGTGACGACCACCAGAACTTGACCCTGATCGGCGATATCAGGATCTGAGGAAATTGAGAAAGCATGGTGGAAAACACAGGAGAGACCGATCAGTAGCAGTTAATATTTACATCTCTCTGCCAGAGCTCCGACCAGAGACACTACTTGGGGATACGGAGCTGTCAATACTTACTGCACACAATGAATAGATTGGAAATGATATTCAGTGCTAAATGAAATCGTTTTTCATCGCAATTTGCACTTTCAGTGAGCAGAAAGTTAGATCACCAATCAATGCAACAGAATGTATCTACTCATTTTTGCTCAGCTTTCCCGTCACGGTATATGAACAAATCAGATTTTATTTGTATAGCCCAAAGTCACAAAGTACATCTGCCTCGGAGGGCTTTACAATCTGTACAGGGAGTGACACCCTCTGTCCTTAGACCCTCGGTTTCGAGGAAAACTTGCCCACAAAAACCCTTTAACAGGGAAAAAAGGTGGAAGAAACCTCAGGAAGAGCCACAGAGGAGGGATCCCTCTCCCAGGACGGACAGACGTGCAATGGATGTCACGTGTACAGAACAAATCAACACAAACATATTGTACAATTACAATGAATGATAAAATGATTACAGCAGCAGTGGAACCTGTGATAGAGATGAACAACATCAGATTGTAAACTCCTCTGCACGTTCTCTGCAACAACAGTTATATAAAACATGTTTTCATAAAAAGGGTTATGACTCTTCTTAGCGACTTAGTGACTAATTGCTTTTTGATAAAACATGACAAGGCATTAGCAAAGTTTACGAAATCATTTATCTTCTTGATTTTGTGCATTTTTGTGCATCAGTGTCTGGCAAGTACTACATTATCTTTAGCACTGTGCTATTTATTTCTAATGAAAACTGATGGGCTGCAGGAGACAGGGGCCGGAAATACTTACTGCAGTGGCCCTGAAACGACTGACTGAGAATCTGTGCATGTGTTTGATTCACATGACAAACATTTAACTTAATATACGTTTTTTAACATTGTCAGCCTTGTACTTCTTCAGCTGTTGCTGTAAAATGAAGGAAAACAGCCAAGAAACATGAAAAGGGTCTAATCCTCAGAAAATATGAGTCTCTAAGTAGTACAATTATGACAGATGTTAAGATAAAGTAGCATGGGTTGACCCTGTTCACATCCAGCCAGTTCATGCGGAAGGCAGATTTATTTCTAATGAGAAGATTATTCATTGTTGACTGGTGTTGAATCACGAATGGACAGGTCCAAGACCCAGAGCTAATTTGATGGGTGCCCCTGATCAACACTTCTCTTCCTAATATTTCCAATTTGGAGCCACGATTTCAGTGTCCACTTTCTATCTCCCTGTCACATTTTAGTTTGCAACTAATCATTCATGTATACGTGTGCTTCGTGCATGAATGTCACTATGTAGCCAGCTGACGAGAATATTTCAGAAATTCCTTCAAGCACCACTAGTGTTACAGGTACCATACTTTGAGAACCAGTGATCTAAATCAGTGTGTCGTGTGTGACATGAAGCTATATGAGTGTGTGTGTGTGTGTGTGTGTGTGTGTGTGTGTGTTGTCTGGGTTTATTTGAGGAGAGAGACAAGATGGTACACTCATAGAATCACAATCTAAGTATATAAATGGACTTACGTCAGCTGTATTGCTATATGAGGATATGAGAATGTGAAGGTGGTCATCTACATATTCATCCCCTGAAGTGTGTTCTTGTAGGAGGCTGTGCATTTCTGCATATTTCCGGATTAGGATCAGCAGAGCGTTATGTGTGCATCAGGAACTTACAGAGCTTATAAACTTTTAAATAAATTGCTCATGCCTGAAGAAGCACTGATGAGTTTCACTGATCCATAACAAAGAATGACCATAAAATGTCTCCGGGGATTTTATAGAGTTGTTGATCAATACGGATGACTCCACATCTCCCTTGTTCTTGCAGTGTTAAAAAAACAAAACAAAACAAAAAAAAACTCTACATCCACTTACATTTTAACACAAATCCAGCTGACTGAACATCTGTACCACAGCTGGTATAAACACAAACACAGGCACAATTCCCTCATGCTCACTCCTCCACACTCGTACCCTCAGCTGCAGTAGCAAACACAAAGTTGGGGCTGTATGCTGTGTAGCCTGCAGCGGTGCGAGCACGCACGTGGAAGACATATACAGTCGAGGGTCTGAGTCCCGTCACCACCACGCTGGGGGTTTTGGTCCGTGTTGATGAGTAGCTCAGCTGCTCTTGTTCCTAGGAAAGCAGAGGCAGATTGCCAGAAATGAGAAACAAAAGCAGGTTTTGTCAGACAGACATGTTTTTGCATAAACCCATTTTCACAGCAACGTTTGAAACAAAACATTATGTTTATGCTATTTACTGTCAGAGCAGATGGGGAACAAAGCGGAGATAGCAATACATTATAGATGGTTCTGCACTGTATAACAATGCTCACTCTGTGAGCTGTGATTGTTCTCTGTCTATGTAATCACTCGTGGGGCATTTGAGTGCTAAAATAACTGCAGTAAAAACTATTGTTTCCATGAAGCAACTGGTGCATAAACAAATATGAAAACATGGTTTTATTTAGCTTGATAAAACTTTACCTTCTCATAATATTTGACTTCATAGTCCACTATATCTGAAGGCGGCTGTTCCACTTGTGACCAGGAGAGGGCGATGCTGTTTTGAGTGGCCCAGTCTTTCCTGACAACACCCACCAGAGCAGGACCTACATATGCAGTGGAGGAGTACAGGGACATGAGTCAGCGGTGACTGTAAACCTGTGAGGAGTAGGCTGTCTGGAGGTTTTTAAAAAATGATGCATGAAGGAAAGAACAAAAAACAAAATGCCAAATCACTGGTAAATATATCCACAGTCATGATACTTCTAAGATTTGTTTTAAAAAGGTGATCTTATTTGATTTAGTGATTGATATATGGTGCTAAGTGCCAATGAGTGATCCTTGATATAAAAGGGTCGGAATGAAAATGACAAGTCTGCAGCAGGACTGAGCAGCTCAGAGTCACCTGTCTGACAGTCCCAAGTAATGAGTGACTCCAGCCACTTACCGCTCGAGCCACTGCAGTGAACTCCAGAGTGAATTCACTGAGTTCAGAGACACGACTGCAAAACACATTTCAAAAATGTCTTCAGCCATCACAAGAAAAAGATGTCAGCTTTGAACAAAAAGTTTCAGAAGTACAAACTGGAAAGAGAAAAAAGAAAAAGAAGAAAGCAACAACTCGAAATAGAGTCGGAGGAAAGTGCACGCCGTATACATAAGATCTGCACTCTCCAGCTGTGTGTAGACTATCTCAAGTAAAACAACTTTTGAGAAATGTAACAACCTGGTGGCAGTTTGGAAGAGAAATTGTTTCAGTAGCATAGGAATACCCAAAAGGGAGAGGAGGGCCAAGAAAGAACCATTTTACTGTCCAGCTCCAGCATGATGTGCAGCCGGAGAAAATATATTTTTGTTAACCAAACCACTAGACCCACAGCAACTGTTTATCATGTTTGTCATTATTGCTGAATTTGGAGGAATATTTTACACAAGGCTGCTGAGGAGACACAAAATCACCTAGCAGAGATTCAAATATTTACCATCAATTATTCATAAAGCCTTCGCTTGAACAGAATATGATTTGGCAAACTAATAGATCCAGTCCCTCTGTTGTCGAGCGTGCTGTTTGGGAGATCATTGTCGGAATACAAATTCAAGAGCAGCTTTATGTCTAAAAACTGTCCTCATGCTCAGAGAAGCAGATAACCTACTACACAGAGAAGGCCAAAGACTGGATTGGGTACTTGAGAAAGGTGATGTGCCACCGTTTGAAGTCTTGACATGCTGTCAAGAGGCCGAGATTTTTCTGGCTGCAGCTCGACCCAGACACGACACTTCACAGTCCAGCAGCTCGACCATTTCAACTTGCATTAAAACAAACAAAGGAAAAAAAGAAAAGGGGCACAGGAAGCAGGAGTTTGATGCTGACTACTGCAAAAATGCACACCCGAGGTGACAAATATGTAAATCTAAGGTGTGTCCGACCATTATATATGATGCACAGATTCAGACTCCTGACTCTAGTCTGTTTGAACATGCATTTCTTTTTGAACCTTAACTCTGTGACAGAGAGTCAAAGTCAAAGTGTTTGAATAACTGAAGCAATTAAATCAAATCAAAGCTTCGCACTTCTTACAGGATTATCAAACACGGCATGAGTGTGCCAGTCATTAAAATTTCCACACACACACCCCAAACATACAGCATTGCGCACAGAAAAGATCTCAATCCTTGGACTGTGCTGTCTATTAAACAGTTTTCAGAGCCAGGTATCACACATCTGCCATGTCTGCCATGTTATTCCAGGTAACATGTGCTCTCACTATCCTGGTGGCAGGTGGTGTCTGAGCTGTTGGAGATGGTGTGGGAATATCTCAAGCCTCTGAGTCTGGCAGCCTGCTGCAGTTATTAATGGCAAACAGCAGACACACAAACAAAAACATACAGCATGTATTGACAGAACACCACGGTGCAAAAAGTGCATAGGTGAGGCAAGGACAAACTGAAACGCTGATTTGTTTTGATCATCTGTGCCTGAATTACTGTCATTATGACAAAGTGCACAATATTAAACACCGGTTCCTATAAAGAAATCTTTCAGCGAGGTGAAATATATGACAGGTAGCTAAAAGCATTTCAGATTGTGACCTGATTGATGTCAATGCAAGGTGAACACTGTTATCCCAAACTAATGAAAAATGAAAAAGTGCAAAGTCAGCCTGCGCCTAAAAGTTGTTTTCAATTAATCTGCAGATGATTTCCTTAAGTTAAATCGATACATTACTGGTGTACAAAATGTGAGAAATTCCTACAGCAAAAGTCAACGTCTTCAAAATCCAAACATATTCAACTTTCTGTCTCATTAAAAACAAAGAAAAGAAGCTGAACAAGCTGTAATATTTGGCTTGTTTTTTTTGCTTGAAAAATCAAAATAATTGCTGATTAATTAATTAAGTCTCTCAACTAATCCTTATGATCTTGATTATTTCTGCTTTAGTCCACAGAACTGAAACATCTGTAGTCGTTCATCCAAGATGAAAAATGCATGCAGGTGAAGGCACACACAAAACCCGAGGCGAACATCGACTAATCTGTAGAGGAGAAGCTACAAAATACAGATTAGTCCACCCAGAGGTGTCGAAATCAGGTCTAAGGTTTGTAGTTCATAGTCAAAGATCACTCTACAATGACCAAAGGTATGTTTGGGGTGAACTTATTAGTTCAGTTTTACATAGATTTACAACCATAGAGGCATTCCTTGTATGAAACACTTCAATTATGTATGATTAGACACAACATTTATATAAATAAGAACATTTATGAATACACGTTTCCTGCATTTTAAATCAATATGTTAAGACATATCCACGTTACCCATAAATGTTATGTTCAACTGAGCAATGATGATGTTTTTCTGGCCACAGTGTAACCAGGCAGATAAATATGCATAACCCACTTAGGGGGTAGGAATGGTTGCTAGAATCACATTACTAGAGGGGATTTCTGTCTGCAGCATTCAGTAAAATGTTATGTATCTATCACCATGCATATGTGTGTGTGTGTGTGTGTGTGTGTGTGGATATTTTTACTAAGTGAGAAAACTCTTTAAAAACCCTCTAAAGTCTTATGCAAGAGGCTATTTTTAGTTCAGGATAAATCAATCCACCAGTTAGAAAGCAACTGTGATGTACGCATGCAGCAAAGATAACTCTTACGGTCATTATAATTTAATCACAATTTACACATCAGAAGATAACTGATACTCTAGTTATTGGTAACATGCAAAAAATAGGCTAACTGCTCGACTACAGATGGCCGAACATGTAAAGAGAGTACAGAGGGGGGAAGAAGAAAGAAAGAGTGAACAGGGAGAGCTGAAAAGAAATCCCACGAGATTGCATCTCCCTAGCATCTGAGCATATAAATAGAAGTCAGCCTTATTCCCAGAGCAAGGGAGATGAAAACAGAAGAGAATCCACAGGAGGAAAGGGGGGAAAAAAGAGCAAAGTAAAAGAGAGAAAATCTCCTGAATCAGGACACCACAGAACAGTGGGAAACATTCACACGCATGTGAGAACTTCACATGACTAAATAAATATTTATGACGATAAAGATACAAGAGTCAAAAAACATTTAAAGTTTTACTGGAATTTGTAAAAAAAAAACAAAAAGTCAACAGACAGTAATTTCCAATGTTCAGACTTGAGGTTATGTACGTAAACCTCTCCAACAGAACCTTTCTACCTGAACATTTTCTCATATAAACTCCATATTATAGACATCTATCTGATTGTCAGACTCATTGTCACCTACTGGTAAGAGTTGATTTAAGCAAGGGGTGGTGCCTGGGTAGAGTATGCAAGAGAAGTAGTGTTCTTGTATTTGGACGGTGGTGGACTGAATCTGTTTGAGGGGCAGGGACTAAAAGGGAAGCAGCAGTATGTGGTGAGGCACCAGTGCAGCAAGCTGTGATGCATTTATGGCGAAACAGTTCCAAACCCTGGATAAGACCCTGGATTAAAATTGTTTACTGTTGTCTTTGTAATAAAACACACAAGGGAGCGACTACGTATTTAGCTGGAAAGGCACCCTAGAGTGCATTAATCAGGTTTTATCTCCCATAGGGGCATCCAAGAGGGCACTTATGTGGTGTTCTTTCTGAACAAATCTTTTTGACTAATCCATAATACCAACCAAAGAGGCATTCGAGGTGATCAAATGTGTTTTCTGAGACTCCATGACTAAAGAGATAACTCTAACGTCGAAGGCAACAGACACTCCACTCCGAGACAAAGTGATCTTGCATCTTACTTAACTGAGCATTATAACTTATCAAGGTTAGACAAGCACACAGGCAATCGGGAAGAGAGATATTGGGATATTCGCATTCTCACAGCTCCTCTGGGTATATCCGCCACCGCTCTTCTGGGAAGATTTTCCACAACATTTTGGAGAGTGTCCGTGGGAATTTGGGTATATTCAGGCAAAAGAGCATTTGGCATTCTTAGCTCTCCCAAAGCTTCTTCAGTTCGGTTGAGGTCACAGCTCTGTATTGGCCAATGAAGTTCTTCCGCGCAAACCTGGAGCTTGCGTTGCACACAGGTGTGCAGTCATGCTGGATCAATTAAGGAACTCCCACAAAGTTGGAAGCACACAACTGGCTAAAATGTCTTTGTAGCATTAAGAATAACAGCTCATGAATCCTACAACACCAAACTATGCACGTTCTCCTGGCGTCCATCAAACCCCAGTTCCACCCACCAGACTGCCAGATGCCAAACACCACACCACACACCAAAGAACATGTTAGCACTGCTCCAGAGTCCAGTTGTGATGCGTCTTACACCACAAAGCCGATGTTTAGCATTGCTCATGGTGAAGTGAAAGTTGTGTCCAGCTGCTTAGCCACTGAAACCCATTTCATGAAGCTCCCGATGCACAGTTTGTGTGCTGGCATTACTTTCAGAGGCAGTGACGCAACAGATGATAGGCGATCTTTACGTGTTTCAGCACTCGTTGGTCCCAATCTGTCAGTTTGGGTGGTCAATCACTTCATGGCTGAGCTGTTTTTGGCTCCAAGGTGCTTCTACTTCACAATAATAGCACTTATAGTTAACCCCAGCAGAAATTTCACTGCGATGCCGCTGACTTGTGACAAAGGTGGCATTCTATGACAGTGCCACATGTAAAGTCACTGAGCACATTCGAAATGTTTGTATGTGGTTATCTTATGGCTACGTGCTGGATTTGATGCACCTGTTGACAGTGGGTGTGGCTGAAACACCTGAAACTTAATAATTAGTTGGAGCATTGACGGACCTTTGACCATATAGTGTAACCATAAGTATACTGTATGACTTCTACGCTTCAACCACTAGGATCCTGAATGACGCACCTATAAATAAATGTATTACTATTATTATTGTAGTTATTAATATTATCATAAATAGTGCTTATTTAGTTACATAAAAATATTTTTTCTACTCACTTATTTACTAAAATTACTTCCATAATAACCAATATTATTATATATTTTTTGTTTTGTTTACAGTTTACAAAAATTGATTTCACTGTATGTGACAGAAACTAAACTGAATTGGTGCATTACATAACAATATACTACAGTGTAAATTATTTTAATATTTGTTCTTTCAATCAATCTGCTGGAAGAATGGCAAAAACAAATATGTATAAATTGCTGACTTACATTACACACCGAGCCAAACGTCGAGCAATTACAAAAGCAGACTGAATTCTTCGCTCGTGCACATTTTGTATTTGTGCGAGAGCATATAACGAGCTATACGTCAGGGTTTGTAATCTCAGAACACTGCAGTAAGACAAACACTGCCAAGCAGCCAAACATTTTTATGCCACTGTTAAACCTATTAAATGATTTTACAATATGCACAGGGAGCATATCTGCATAAAAGCTAAAATTGGAACTGTTGTTTTTTTTTGCTTTGCATTGGAATATTAAACAAAATTGGGAAAAAAATAAGGAATATTGAACAAATTGCGGGGAAAAAAAAAAAACAGTCCTAAATGAGTGGAATGATTCCTCAGACAGCACCAGCAGTGTCGGCACAAAAACCATGTCAGGGACAGCCACTGGTGCGTTAATGTCAGACTGGAGGGAAGCAGAGAAACATCCGTGCTCACACTCATTTTTTTGATGCCGTCCTAGAGATCACGACTTAATTATCTTTGGATAACAAAGTGTGTTTTCTCAAGATAACAAGGTGGTGTAGATGATGAGGAATGTAGTGGAGCAGTAGAAAGACAATGAGCGCAACTAGGCAGGGATTTAACCATTTAAACAAGCAGCTATTCCATTTCAATTTTTTCAGTCGTGATTCAATGCATCGACTCTCACATTTTACAACTAATTTGATTCGATTATAAATGTAATTCAATTCATTTTGATTCTACCAGCCTCCACAGATATAAAAACTAATCTGACACATGTCAGCTTCACAGCTGTAATTTCTCGGTCCAAACCATCAAAGGTCCAATAGCCAATATTAATAAGCAGCCTCTGCTAGGACACAATCTTTCCTTCTTTATCTTACATAAAGATGACTTTCAACACACATCCTGTCTTTGTGGGTGTCTCACTGCTCCCGTAGTAGGAGGTGCATGTTTCACAGTTTGCACAGGTTTCTCTGTACCTCTTCACAGAATGCTGCAGTGAACTTTGTGGGAGGAATCTTCAGTGAGAAACGCTCTGCTGAGCAATATCCAGTGTTCATAAACACAGAGTTCATCCTGCTCACTCCGCTCTGCTCTGCTCTGCTCTGCACTGCTGCCTTGAGAGGCGTTGGGACAACAGCTGACCTTCGTCAGCTTCAACAAGCAGAAAACCAGCATCCTGCATCACAAAGTGAAATTAAGTGTGGAGGGGAGTACGCGCAAAGAGGCATTCGAGATGATCAAATGTGTTTTCTGAGACTCCATGACTAAAGAGATAACTCTAACATCGAAGGCAACAGACACTCCGCTCAGAGACAAAGTGATCTTGCATCTTGCTTAACTGAGCATTATAACTTATCAAGGTTAGACAAGCACACAGGCAATTGGGAAGAGAGATTATTAGTAATTCTGATTAATAGGTTTAGCATAATTAAATGCATAATGAGGTATTAATATGCAATTTACAAACAGATAGCATGCCAGCAGAAAATAAATGGTCCTCCTCGTTCTCACAAAAAAAAAAAAATCTGGTTAATTGCTAATCCTGCTTTTGATTGGCTATTATCCCATCATTGGCATAATATCACAATCAATTTTATGAATCACTTTGCAGCATCTGCGTTAATTGACAATAAGCCTGTCCATACCGAGTCCATCCAAACATATTTTGACACAGGCACAGATTTACAACAAACATTTCTTGTAACTCAATGATTGTTCCAGCTCATTTGAATTCATTGTTAGTTTTGGAGTTATTCAGACACACAGCGTGTTGCTTTGAAGACAGACTAAACACATTTTCTAATATTGACCGGTTATTAGACAGCATCATCAAGAAGCTTCCTTGAAGAGTTTCCTCTGAGTTATTTTTAAATAATTGAGAACATTAGTGATATAACAAACTACAGATCAGACGAGCTGTGGGAAACATCATTAAAACAGCAAGAATAATGTGTACTTTTCTTTTATTTAACCTTTCTCCCCCCACATATAATATACAGGACAGTTATATAACTGCAAACAAGGGATCTGGATCATTCTCTCCTGTATCATTACAGTGAATAGAACTGTTATTGTACACTCTCTGATGAATCTATAACTAGATATGGAGCTATACATATCTATTGTGTGATTCCGTAATGACACTCAAAGAAAAGGCGGACCTCTTTGACTTGTGTAGGTGTGCGTGTGTGTGTGTGTGTGTGTGTGTGTGTGTGTGTGTGTGTGTGTGTGTGAGAGAGAGAGAGAAACACAGGTAGGTTACATGTGTGTGCAAATCTTATATGTGTATGAATTTGTTTGCCTGCTTGTTTGCATGCTTGTCTGGCTGTGTGTGCATACAGCACGTCTGCTGAGGAAAGGCAGTTTGACAAGTTAATCCACTCTAAACATCCTAATGGGAACATCCCCACAGGCTGCTTCTCCTCCTCTACAGAGATTATTTTGCATTCCAACTTCCTCCCATCAGCCTAGCTGCCTTGGCCCGGGAGATGGGTGTGAAGTGACACATATAAACCTGACATCTGGTTTCTGCAGTATGGTGACAGCCAATCAGCACAACATTTCATTTCTAAAAATAATACTTTAATGCATTTTGCACTGTACACTAGCCACGAGGAGAGTTATTAACTTGTCTTGAATGAGCAGGAGCATGAGTCAAGATCATTACAGCTGTGATATGATAATTGGGATTTTTTTTTTCTCACTTTTCAACCATACGCTCCATATTGGCCCTAAGAAATGAAAAGAGCATAAACACAACTACTAAATCCTCAAAGAGAGCCAGTAACTGCAGAAAGGTTGGTGGAAAAACATAAATAAATAAGAAAAGATTTACACTTCAGAGTTCATAAACAAAATGTACCAATACTTGACAACAAATGCGAAATTACTTTATTTCGTCCACTAGGTTCCTTGCTGTTGTTCTATCATTAGCGTTTGAATCGTCTATCGTTTGAATCTATCTCAAAGTTCTGAGACATTTATGTCTATATTTATGTCTCTACTATGGCTCAGTCTATTATTGCATGTGTTAAAATTTGGTTCAGACATTAATTATCCCCAGATTCTAGACATTATACTTGCTAACCAGACCAGACAAGCCTTTGTTTCTAACATCTACATGTAGTTATTGGACAAATATGACATGTTACATTACTGGAATTGTAAAATAAAAAGGTGGAAAATAGACTATATTTTTTGCACTTCCCATGCTCTCCTACACTAATACAATTATGGTCGCCTATCACTGCACACAAAGATGATTTAGCACAGATATACCTGCTCTCCAAATCCCTATTTTTATACCTCAGTTACTGATGGCTGAAGAGAGTCTCTCTTGTTCTCATCAGAATTTCATCTCATAGAATAAATACTGACTCGCTGTGAATGCTGAAAGGGGAGAAAATGTGCACATACATGCCACTATAATTTATTAATCCACTCTTTCCACTCCTGTTTCGTCCCAACCGTTTCCATCGATTATTCCATCAGTATTCTTGCCCTTTAAAATATAAGGCTCAGGTTTCAATAGCTTAGTAACTCAGGTCTCTTATTTTTCCTAATGCAACACTCCACTGAGGGCCGCTAGCGGCAGTTGACCTCAGGTCAGCCAGTTTCGACTAATTAGGACTAGGTTAAGCCAGAGTAGCTCCGTCAGCTATTCAGAGGTGAGAAATATGCATGACCTATTGACACATTAATCTGGTTTAGACCTGGAGAGACAAAAATTCCTTCCCATCTGTCACTGTAGCATACATATCTTCATCTGCTCCTGAACACAGTATTCATGAGCTCTGAATCAGGTATTATGTAACTCCAATATATGCGCATGTCAAGCATAAGCAGAAATGTAATATTTATTCATATTATAGAGCTAAATATGGCTAGCTGAATATTAACCCTCAACAATCTGTTCAGTGAAATGAGAGCAAATGTAATACATGAACTGCAGATGCCCTGTCAACCCAAATTTAGCATTTTTTAGGAATAACTGCAGTCATTAGTGTTCTTCAGCCACGAAAACTCAACAAAATAATGGAATTTATAGTCATATTACCTCCAATCACTAGAAGCATTTGACTGAAACAGGTCCTTCAGGTCCAGTCCAGAGATACTCCAACCAATGCACGAAAGGTAAATTGTGGATGCGCAAACAGAGCACCATGTCATTTTTTGGGTGTTTTTGGTAAACACCTTGTTAATACAGCGGATATATTTGGGGAGCGGTAAGATAAACTTGTACTACTCCTGGTAGTTTTGCAAAGTGCTAGTTTTTGCAAGTTTGTAAACTATTTTTTATCGGTATTGCTTGGCCCTCTGCCATCTCACAAGCTGAATGGTCCACAGGGAAAATTCCCACCATTCCAGATGGCCATTTTGCCCATGCCAGCAGGATTAAAATGATGAATGCGTTGCAATATTTTGTAGCTTACCATGTACTATTTCAGCCCAGCAAAATGTTTTCAAATTGATTTATGTAAATATAAATGAATCATGAAATGTAAAAATGAAACAGTAACAGTAACAACAACAACACTAACTGTTTCCATTATTAATCTTCCAAATATTTTTTTAAACTCATAACTTCATCAGAAAATGGTGTTCAAATTAAGACCCTAGAGCCCACTGTGAAATCTCTGAATTGCTTTTTTTTTGTCTGACCAACAGTCCAGAACCCAGTACTTCAATCGCACTGATGTAATACATAGAAAATCAGCAAATCCACACATACGAGAAGCTAGATTCAGCCAATAAATGGAAATTGTTTGATTAGTCTTCTAAATTTCTTGCAAATAATTGCCTGCCAATAGAATAATCAATGAATCCACTATCTGTCTAAGATACTAATGAAACGCAAATCTTATCTTCAAGTAACCATATCAACATACGGTAAAGAAACACTGTTATCATAATTCTGACATGTCATCATTGCCACAAAAAAACAACTGCATTGAAGTGATGAAGATCTCTGCAACTCACCAGCTTGGTGTGTGTTGACGGTAACATTCGCCAATGAGCGTGCGGCCACGCCCAGCCCAGAGACGCCATTCACGGCCTCTACATGGAAGGTGTAGTTGGCGTGCGTTGCATAATCAATTATTGCTACAGAGGTACCGGTCAGACCAAGTGATCTTGGAATGAACCTCAGGTCTGGCTCACACGGCTCGCACTGTGTCACATCGCCGATACTTCCATCACAGCGCTGGCACAGGATGTTGTAAGTGATGTCCTTCCTGCCTCCCGTATCGCTAGGAGGCATCCACTGCAGGAAGAGAGCCGTGTCGTTGATCAATGAGGCCAGGTTCCTGGGAGCTGACGGAGGCCCTGAAGAGAAAGAAGAGGTATTTAGAGAGAGATTACTCATTGACAACTCACTCACTCAGCAAATATCTTACAAATACACTTGTACAGATATAGCATGACACATATAGAGTGTCTGAGTGGAATAAACACATAATCTACAGTATGATCACTGGTGGCAATGGTTTCCTCTTTTTTGTAATTCTCTCCTCGTGTCTTTAACTTTACTTTCTGCCTTTGTTGTGTTTCTCACCAGTTTTGATTGTCTGTTCCACCCTTATTCGTTTCACCTGTGTCTTGTTATCCTGCCTTCACTTGCGCATTTAGTCCATGTGTTCCTTGGTCTCAGTGTCAGTTCACCGTCCTACTAAGTGTCAAGTCTTCAGCCCTGTGCTTTGCCCTTGTGGTTCTTTGCATTTCTAGATGTTGCATTTTCATTTGGACTTTTTGACCCTTGCCTGAGGCGCCTCATGGCGCAGTGGAAGGTTCCTTGTTGGCCTCCCTGTGTCCTCAGCTACCTCCCAAAGACTGTAGTTGATAGATGAACTGGTAAGTCTAAATTTAGCATGAATGTTTGTTTGTCTCTATGTGTCAGTGCTGTGATGACTTCCAAAAATCCAGGGTGTACCACACCTTTCGACAAATGTCAGCTGGGATTGGCTCCTCGCGATCTTGAAAATTGGATGGATGGACCTGTTCCTGCCACACCACCGTGTAAGTCTATGTTCTGTGTTCGGACTGCAGAAGATCTGCCTCCTGTAGCGTCTGCATTTAGGCCTTTCCTCTTGAGTTATCTTGCACAAATGTGACACTGGTGCCAGTTCAGACACTCTTGGGAGAATCACTAGCTTTGTTTACCAAAACTCATGAAATGAGCAGCAATTCCATGTTACATTACTATTTAATTATCAGTTTAAGTGAGCTTGAGTTTAAGAGTGAACACACTACTCTTGGCGATAAAGCTTAAGCGGGCACACGAAAATCTGACATCTCAAAGGACATTTGGCAGCAAGTGAGCATAATTTGAAATTATAGCTTTAGTTTGTGTGTGTGTCTGGGATGTTGAAATGATTTTCATTTCACTCCTGCAGGATACACTGTTTGGATTCCCCCTCAGATTTTCAGGACTGTACATTTGATTTGACAAAGTGATCAGAACTGAAGTTGAGAGTGCACCTTTGAATATCTGTGTGTAGGCGTGTGGGTGGTGAGCTTTTACAGAGCTCCGAGTGTTTCATTACAGCATGCTACTTGTCAATTTCATGGACACAACCGTCAGAATTTGTCATGTCTATCAATCCAAAACAGATGTTTCATTCAAAGTCGACATATGGAGGCATTAATTCATGGAGGCATATATTTAAACTTAGTTTTCTGTATTGCTAAAATGAAAAAAAGAGCAGATGGATGGGTGAAATATTGCACGACAGACTTAAATAAATTACAGATATGCAAACATAAACATTGTCTCAGCTGTTAGTGAAAGTTTAGTTTGGAAACTGTTCTACTAACTTGTACACGCCATGGCGGAGGAGTCTTTGATAGCTCTGTAGAAGCCTTTGTCGCAGTGACAGATGGTGGCAGCCTGGTCATGGCTGGAGCTATGTGGAGGACACTTGGAGCATTTCGTGTTCCCAGCATACGCCTTGAAGGAGCCAGGCTTACAAGCTGGAGAGAAAAAGGCATAGAGGAGGAGGAGGAAAAAGCCAGTCACGCAAGGTTAATGTTCCTCATACCATTGCATTTCCATCTGCACACAGGCATTTAATTCAAAACCTGAGCTGCTTCACTCCTCACCTGTGGTCTGACCTTATTTCTTAAGGTACTATGGATCACTGTCACCTCCTTATTAGCTCACTAAGCCTCATGCTTATCGTCCCAACCACTGTCCAGTTCAAAAAATGGCACATACCTGTAATGTAAAGGGCATTACAGGTATGTGCCATTCTGAATAAAGAATCGCAAAAACACGCAACCCACGAATATGTTTTGAAACACATTATGAACAGCTCATGGTGTAGATAAGGCAGTCTTGTTTGCAAATGGTAGTCTGCATTTTGAGGGTAATTTCACTGATACAGCTTCACTGAAATATTCAGAATATATTGTGCAATCGTCTTCCAGTGCAGGAAAAAAAAAAAAAAAAATGTCTGTTTAGGGCTTTTAAACTAAACTTTTCTGGGAGTTCAAAAAATAAACTGAGGTGGAAAGGATACTATAAATGATTAAGCTTTGGAAAGTCTCTGGAGCCCATTTGTTTTAAACAGAGTCACCATTTTCAGATTCCCTACAGACAGAGTAAAGTTTGTATTGTTTGTGAGGCTTTTTTTTTTTTTTTTAAAAAGGGAGCTATTAACATACAAATAATGCATTATGAAAATGCAATTATAGCCTGTTTTCAGTCCAAAACCTCCATCCACCTACATGGTCCGTTCTGCTGACCTAAGTATTCTTCAGTTTTCCATCCTTACCTCGGTTCACTTTCCTACCTCATTACTTCCTCCAGTTCTCCCCCGTTATACCTTCACCTTTTTATTTTCCCATCAATTCAACCAATTCTCCTTTCCTTATCGCTCCAATTTTTCTCCAACTGTTTTGCTCTGCCACAGTTTTCACCTTTTTCTTGATTTCTTCCAATATTTTCCCTCTTCCCATCTGTCCTCCTGCTTTCCTCTACTTCGCTCTTTCCCTTAAGGCTTATCAGAAGATGGTAAATCCATTGCAGATTGCCCCCTTCTCCCCGGACTTATCTCAGTGGAGAAAAATAAAGCAAACTAATAGCGCAATTATATAATATTCTGGGAATCTGGGGATCATTTTGCGTCTAAGTGATTTATATGAGAATATATATGTGTGTGTGTGGGAGGGGTAATTTCAAAATTATCAAATTAGTATGCAAGCTATAGGCAGGTAATGCATAGAAAAAAGGCAACACACACTGGGAAATTCAATCAAGACCTCACGGCAGACAGCTATTTTAATATTTTCCCCACAAGTAGGAAGCACAAAGATACAGCAGAGAGCCACATTTACCTCTTTTCCTCCTCACATCATCGGACCACATTACATAAGCCTGTTATTATCTGATGCATTATTGCCTGCACAGAGAAACATTACCACTGTAATCCCTCTATTGATATTAGCCCTTTTTATTACACAGCCATGAGTTTCATACTGTGGCACATGAATGATGTCCAGCTGCTGCCCAGGATTCAGCACTGTACATATGGTTGTTGTTACTGAGTGGGCATATTCATTCAATCACAGAGATTCTGATCCAAAAAATTTAGAAGTTATAAATGCGCTAAATCCTTCAGATTGTGATGTGGACCAACTGATGCAATATCTCTAGTAGCTACATGTATGTCAGCTTAAGGGACCCATGTGAAAGTACTGGTTGAACGAGGATTAGACTTCCTACCTGCAGGCTACACTGTTGTTACCTGAGTCTACCCGAGGCTAGAAACTTGTTGTAGCATCAACATTTCAGTTGTTCGTTCAACTGATACTAACAATTCATGATGTGGACGTGCAGCCTGTTTGCCTGGGTGGATTCAAAGGTCTGGACCCAGGTAAGCAGCCTGTCAAACCAGCCTGGAAATTTGATTTGAGAAAAAGCTAACCGGAGGAAAAGATTGACCTAGCTGAACTTTGACCTACAAAATTGTCTTTTCCATCAATGTTAAATCCAGCATGAGCAGAGGAACCAAACTAATGACATCCCTGTTAATATAACTGTAAGTTTTACTGCAGGCGGTAGACAATACTAATTTTTAATTGGCCTTTCAGGTGTTGGGACACGTCAAGCATACTATACGTTCACGAGTTTAACCATCATAAAGTGGCAGGCTCATGTGGGGTGCTATTTCAGGCAACCCCTGTTCCAGTGGTTAAATAAAAATCCAATTCATTTTCCCCTTAAACAGTGCTGGGTGACTAACAACTGGAGCATTCCTGTGGCTTAGATGGGTCTGAAATTAAAGCTGCCATGATGAGTCGATTCATGAGTCAGAAAATTAATCAGCAACTATTTTCATTTTGGTCATTGTTTGAGCAAAAATGAGCAGATTTTGTGCTTTTGTTTTGTCACAATAGGAGACTGAATCTTTTTTTATAATTGTATTTTCTAAAATATTAATCAAGAAAACAATCAACAATCAATTCTCAGTCGAGAAAAGATCAGAAAACATTGTCATTTTTACACAGCTGACACTAATGATGATTTTTATTATCAATTCATTTGCTGATTGCTGAAAAACAGAAAAATGCCCATCAGAATTTCTTAGAGGCTGAGGTCCTGTCTTTTTTTAAACAGTCCGACACCCACAGATTTAATTTGCTACTGTATAAGGTCACACGAGGAAAGGAAAGTCACACTTTAAGAACCTGAAATCATGAAGTGTTTGGCATTTTTATTTTAAAAATCGACTCAAGCAATGAATGGATTATCCTTTACATAGTGTACATCTGTTGATCATCAAATTGATTAATCGACCAATGGAAGCATCTCTAGTTGTTTGACTCAAAGCAGAAGGCACAAGCCTTTGTACATAAAAACCTATGACGAGAGTTAACGGCAAGAAGCATCCAATAAATGAGCACAAACTCTATGGCAATAATATCAGATTTGCAGTTTACTGTACAGTATATATGTACAAAATCTATTTTTCACAGCTATATGTCCTTGAAACGCAGCAGTAAGAGGTCACTGGTCAGTAGTATTGAAGAGAGAGAAAATGAGAATTTTCAGAGAGAGATGACATGCAGAGAAAATAAAGATGGACTTTTGCAAGACGGAAGGAGATACAAGCAAAAAACAATCTGCATAAACAGGTGGACATAATTGGGTATGAAGATGTAAAAGGGATGAGATGAAAGATCGAATCGACACACAAACAAAAATCCTCGCTAGAATCATGTCGCTGCTTAGCTCCTCATGAGGAGAGTAATTTGTCACCCAGTTTTCAATTTTTTTTGGGTCCTTCATTCACTTGGATATTACTTCCCTCCTATGCTGAGCTCCTGCCAAAGGCAACAAACGCACGGATTCATTTGAATTTCCAGCTGCTCCCCGTCCTCTGCTGGGAAGATCACCACCAAAAAGCAATTACAATACTTATACCACTGTTTGTATCGAAAAAGTTTGAAAACATCGCACAGACCTGCACGAACACACAGACACATAATGAGATGCAATTTGTTCAATATCATTGTTTGTCTTTTTGTCTTTTTTCATGGAAGGCACAAAAATATGTCACTGCTGCACACACAAAAACATACAATTATAATTATGTATGTTTCACCAGCTAAAAGATTTTAGGGATGAAAGTACAGCTATTTTTTCATTATCAGATATTGTGCCAGTCCCTTTTTTTTTTTTAATTAATGTCTTAATAATTCCGTCTAGAAAATGTCATTAAATATTTAAAAAAATGTCTGTTCTAATCTTCCTCCAGCCCAAGAGATTTATAGAAAAGTCTTGTTTTATTCATCCAACAGTCCACAACCTAAAAATATATCATCAGCTACCATATTTGACAAAGAGAATCAGCACATTTGACAAGCAGGAAGCAGTGAGTGATTAGTATTTTTGCTTAAAAAATGACTAAAATTATTCAAATAAAATAAAATAGTTGCCTATTCATTTTCAACAAGCCAGTTAATTGTTTCTGCTATACATAAGTTCCACTGATGGAACTGGCATGGTAATAGTCTTAGTAATTGCACATTAAAACGTACTTAAATTTTACTTAATTCATATTATATCATATAATATAATCATATTATGGAAAACAAAATGTATCTGGGCTGCCGACCAACCTTCCAAATGTGGAAAAAGACAACCCTTGTGCCACTATGTCACAAGACATGTCACTCAGCGTGGCACACAGCTTTATAATACAGTGCTCTGAAGCTCTCCACTAGTCTCTATACCCAACCTGCGAGTTGCTTTGCCGGGGCTCTGCCATGTTTCCCCTCGCAAGCAGAAGACGTGCTGGTCATATGTTGAGCAAAGACTAAATGATGGTAGTAGGTCATTGGTCCCAAGCCTTGGAGGATTTAAGCACTGAGTAGATTACATTTAGTTTTTGATGGCAACGTGCTGCTACTGTCAGCAAAACCTGCATGTGTGTGTGTTAAACACTTCTGACTGCTTTCATGAAGATCCGTGTAATGCAGGACTGGCAACAAGACTGAACATAAAAGAGGGATTGTTGCAGATTAACTGAAATAAAAGTAAAAAGTTTAATTTGGCCACTTAGCGTGAGCTACAACTAACGGCTATTTAATGTTTCATATGAGCTTAAAAAAAGTTTTTGGCCATTTTGGGGGCAATGCAACAAGCTGTTGCCTGTTTACACACAGCAGATATGGAGCTGCGTTCATTTGGTGTTTGGTGTATTTCCACCAGACAAAAAAAGTCCAAAGTTCACTCACCTTTTACCACTCTATTGGTTTCTATCATTTACTAAGGGGAGTGCTTAGCTCCTAAATGCTCGTCTATGTTCAGCAACCACTCGCTAACTATGTCTGTGTGCCATTTGGCGCTCAGCAGGTGGGTTTTCAGAGCGTGTTCTGTGAAAACAGCAGCCCGCCTGTCCGCTGAAAACACTTTTGATAAGAGCAATGAGTGAATCATAGCTGTGAATTTGTGGGCTGGAAAAACCTGAACAATGCGCTGAAAGATGCTGTAAAGCTTCTTTTTTTTAACCGAGGGAGTCAAGTGATAATTAAATATACTGATCATTAATAATTCAACATTTGATCCATAAAAATACTGATCAGGGCAACTTGAAAATCAACACCTTGCAGTGATTAAACTTTGGCTTTAGGTTAACAATGCTTGTTGATGTGTGGGTGTCAATAGAAATCCCACAGGGATCCGTCAAAGGAAGTACATCACCTGCACATTTGCAGAAATGTAAAGACGTGCCAACTAGGAGATTTAGAGTTGTTTGGGTTTGTGTAGAGCTGAAAAGTTTTCTCTTGGCTTTATGTTGTCGGAAACAGATGGAGCCAGAGACTATGTTTACCCTGGTCTCTCAGCTTTGATATGCAGATGGGAAGTTCACAGAGAATGAGTGATGCTCTAATCTGGCTGAGCTGCGTTAGAGGCCGGAGTAAACACGGGCCCTTAATGGACAGCAGAGGACAGCACAGCAACTCGGATACTAAGAGAACACATCGATTTCCTCATTTCCCATTCCACTTTACCTGAATTTTAAGGTCAAAAGTTTGTACTTTTTTCCTGCCTGATCAATCCTGCGTCTGGAGACAGCAGAGGTCACGAGTGAGCAAGCTACAGTAAGTACTGTCGATTTCTGGAGAACTCTGACACAGATGGGTCGCAGGGAGGAAGCAGAAAGGGAAAATCTCAGTTTGTTTTGTTTCCTCGCTATTCAACTCGACAGTCGGTGGAGGAACTGGGCTGTGTCGATGATCAACTTCTTGAAAAGCACAGGAGTTGCACTGTGCTGCGAGAGTTGTCATTGAAAAGAGAGTTAAATCCAAAACATTTGAATATATAGATGAGATTTATTTTTTTTTTGGCTGTTGAATGTATCCACCATAACATAGGCCACCGGTGGGCTTTCAGTCTTGTCTGCATCCCACTCTGATTCGAATGAAATTCAAAACGATGTCTCTATTAACCTCCCCCACATTTCACTGCCTACTTTTCAGATGTGGTGGTGTGACGAAAGGATGTGGAACAAATAGCATTAGCACTATGATGTTGCCTTATCTAGGTCATGATATAACCAGCCTCTCTCTGAGTAATCCTCTTGTGGCTGACACTGAATGAAAGGAATAGAATAATAAAGCACTCGATTGAGATGTCAAAACAGTCTGGCAGAATGCTATTGGGGTGGAAAGCGGGGTTTGATAAGCGCTGATGCCTTTGTTTAGGCAGCTGGGAGGGAAAGATGGACGTGTTAGCGCAGAGCTCTGCTTATATTCAGGAGCGCTGGGGTTTTCCCTATTCTGTCTCTCCCTCTCTCACCCTCTCTCCCTCTCCCTCTCTCTCTCTCTCCCTCTTTTGCTCTTTCCCCATGCTGCCTCTCAGACAGCTTTGATCACAGTACCCTTTGAAGCAGTGTTCCAAAATGAAAACGAGGAGAAAGCAGAAGTCATCGCAAGTTCATGCCTAAACTTCCTGCAACTACTTGCAAAGTGCACATCTTCATCACGGCATAAGCTCTGCGTAAAAAGCTGGAAATCATTGATGAGGAGAAAAATAATTGGCCATAAATCATTGAAAGCTGTAAAGCATTAATCGCCGGTCACAAAAATACGTTGTTACTCGTGATAGTAGGTAGGTGCCGTCGATAGATGTTTCTGAACCGGACTATAGCTCACAGCTACAGAGCACAGCGGCAATCTCTGGTTTCCTTTACCCAGCATGCTGCAACATTGTTTTCAAAGAAGGGTGAATCTTAAAGGAACGGTTATTCTGAAAAATATGTTTTCTTTCAGACTCGCAGTGAGATGATCAGATCAATAATAGTTTCATGTCTGTTTGGCCAGTGCAGGGATGACGGGGAAATGTTTAGCAGACTGGACACAGAGGTGAAATGGCTGTCTAGCTCTTTGAAAAGTAGGAATATAGCCTGCTGTGACTCATGACAGCTTTACTTTTAGGTTTACTGTGGTTGTTTCTTGCCAACACTGCACATGCAGCAAGTATCACAGCTTGGTCACTGTATATAGTAACTGACTACACCAAATGTATCAGTGATTGTGTACAACTCTCATTAATAAACCTGAGCCTGAGCGTAAGTCATGGTCTGAGTTTTTAACTTTTAATTATTTGTATGTTTCATAACAATTTTCTGTAGTTGTTTGTAGATTGTGATTAATTCCAACCTAACCTCAATGCCAATGCTAAAATTATTGCCAAGTCACCAGTAGTGTAGTGTTACATATGCATGTGTATGAGCTAATGTCTGCAACTATAACGGGGAAGCTGCAGGGTAACTGTTAATCATTTATAGGAGATAACAGCTTTTTTTTTGTGCTGTTACTTCTTTGAAAGCTCCAACACAGCATGCGTTCAGAGATGCAACGATTTTCTCTTCCCTTACTGATTTCGATGCTGACTTCTGATCTGAAACAAGCCTTTTTTTTTTTTTTTTTTCAAAATTCTATATCTGTATATCTCGGTGGTTCTCAAATTTTTTCTGGCATGCCCCGCTTTATAAGCCAAAAAACGTTCATGCTCCCCGACCCCCGCAATTTTCATCAGTCAATAACAATGACAACACAGCAATGACAACCCGTGTTGACTGAATGAATGTAGCCCGATTTTATAATGACATTCATGAGACCTGGTTAATAAATTCAGTACTATTATTGAAACGGATTTTGTCAGATTGCACTGTATTCACCTGCAGTATCATTGTGCAGCAATAAATACTTGGAAATATACAATTTACAATATGCAATTCTTTTGCTACAAACATGTCAGTACAACTTATCTGACTAGTTTTACCAGAGAAAAGAAAGTCAAGACTAGTGTCATATTACTGGCAGTCTTGGGCAATATGATTTTTGCATCATACCTCATCAGTTTTGCTGCATTAGCTGGTTATTGGATACATAAGTAGTTTTAAAGATATTGTATTTATATCTTGTGTTATTTCTTATATCTTCTATAAATATTACATTCTTGTTGTCAACTTGAAAAACCTTAGATTAGTTAGCCCAAAGAATATACAGTACTTATGACTGAATGAATAGACAAACATGCATAAGTGCCAAGTGGGTTACTACTATTGTAACGGCTCCCTAGATGCCCTTGACACTGTCCCGACTACGGTACAATTGAGAGAAGCAACTTCTGTCAGCCGAAAGGGCTTGAACAGAGAGTAAAGAGAGTAAAGATGTAGGACATATACGAGGGACACCATGAGAGTGCTGCTCCTAAGCTGCCTCCTCATCTGTAATCTCTCCTGACAGACTTCTGTGTTTAACTACTTCTTTGAGATGATCGAGAGAGTGAGAGAGAGGGTGAAAAGATAAATAAAAAAAAAAAGCAGATAAAAGAGACGAAGATAAAAAGAAAAATCACACCCGGGGAGCAAATAAAGGAGATATTACAGCCTGTCCTACATATCAGCTGTACTAATGACTCTTGGAGTTCTCTCTGTAATAACCCAAGTAACCACATCACCACAGGGGTACCACATGAATTTCACCCCAACCAGCTGAGACTTCTGTAAGTCTGAAAAATGTAGCAAGTGATTCTAATCATGCAGTGTGGCTCAATTTAGCACCTGCCTTAATTACAAGAGTAAGTCTGAGCCGCGTGAATGAAAGAGAGGGTTGGGGGAGGTTTTCAAAAGACTAGGTGTGAGCTAAATTAGCTGTGAAACTAACAAATGAAGGCAATTAGCAAGCTAGTCCTCAGTTTGTCCACAGTCTAATTGAGAAACCAGGCCAAAGACTATGTGGAACAGCTCAACAGTCGCTTTTAACTTTTTCATAATCTGTTTTGCTGACAATGGGCCACATTTAGGTAATGCTGATGCAACTAATTAGGGAGGAGGCGTCTCAAAAAGCCTTTTATAGAAGCTTCGTGGTATTCGTAAGTTTGTGTTTGTTGCATTTATGTACCACGGCACAGTATTTATCAAGAGAGCTGCATTTCAGATTCCAGAAAAACAGCTTCATATTAACTGAAACTACTCTCCAATTTGAACCAAATGATTCACAGAGCTTCCTCATGAAAGTCAAATGAATGTTGTTGTTTTTGTTTTTTTAAATGTCAGGAAACCCTTGGTGTCATACTCTAATCTCTTTATTTTCACCTTGTTCAGTATCTCATATCAGAAGAGAAGGAGGGTAGTGAGACTCGTCGAGAGTCGAGAGTGAGAATTAAACGGGAGGAATGAAAAGAAGGCAAGTAAGTGGACACGGAGGAGAAAGAAGGGTGAGTGTAAGTAAAGCGTAAACAAAGTAGACAAGAGTCGGGGAGGGGAGATGATGAGGGGAGGTGGAGCTGCAGGGAGGAGATGAAGGGAGATGTGGAAGGAGAGGATCAGACAAGGATACAGGGGTCTTAGAATGAGAGGAGGGAATAGCAGTTCTGTAAACTCAAACTCCTGCAGATGACTGGGGAGGCCCTAGAGATCTGTTAATGTGATGCAATGCTTTCTCTTCTCCTCTCTTGTCCCTGTTTCTCTCTCGCTATACAGTATATTTGTTTCCTCCTCTGTATCTGCATCTTCAGTACGCTGTCGGCAAAGTGTACCGCTCTAAAATTAGAACAAACAAATGCACACATGTACACAAAAAACATCTAAAACAACTTCTCACCCCTGCAGTAGCCATCCATCTCCTCGTGGCCAATACTACAGACACAGCGGCCCAGCGGTACCAACCAATCTCCATCAGCACCACAGTACAATTTGGGTGTGTCCCTCTCTTCTGCATTCTCCACACACGCACCCCTCACTTCCACCAGAGAGGATGAGTCCATATGCGGTACCGTGTCTGGAAACGCTGCCAGGTTCCTTAAAGTCGATGGGCAGCGCTTGTAGAACACCTTATGTGAAAGAGAAAAACGGGAAGTTGAAGGAACTGTCCGTCTTGTGAAATGAAAGTTTGTGGCTGTAGTTCATACAAAACATAAGTTACACCACCCTCTTCACTGACCTTCACAGACACAAGCGCAATACAAGCTCCTACATCCTGAAAGGCCAAGTAGAAACCCTTATGTGTCACCGGCCCCACCTCCCTGACCTCAGTATTGAGGCGAAGAACACGATCCCCAAGATCTGTCTGCGTGAAACTCTCATCTGCCGCGATGGTGTCCACCTTAAAGCAAACAACCAGCACTTCATTAGCACAGTTCATTGCTACTGAACGGTAACATCAGCGCAGCTGAGACTGTTACGGATAACCAACCTTGGCATAGTCAGAAGTGCGAAACCTTGTCCCTGCTGGGAGCGGTTCATCTGTCTGCAGGTAAAACAGGTTGAAGGTTTCCTTGCAGGTACCGGACACCCAAGGAATGGAGTTGCAGTCTCTCAGTGTGAAACGCAGCTCGACATATACCTAAAGGTAGAGATCACAAGATCATTAGACATTACAAATTCAGGGCTACTAAACATTTTGCAGTCAGCTTGACTGAAAATGAGCTGGTCTCTTTTTTTAGAATAAATTCTATTGGCCACAGTATTTCTAGTAGAGGTATGCATGCTATAACTATAAAATGACATTATGTATTAATCCATAAAAAAATATTTAGAACAGGCAAAAAGACCTCCATAAAATTTGAGAGTACAACCAGGCAACAGTAAAAAGGATCAAAGACAAGCCATGAAAACAGTAAATGTTTCTGCCATTTTAAACTGCACAGAGAGGTTGTTTGAAACCTGAAGTCAGCCCGGCCAGACTCACAGGATTTTCAGTAGTTTGTGAAACAGCTCTGTTTCAGACATAATGAGCTGTGCTCCGGTGTAGTGCAGTGTAAAGAAGTTGTCTTGCTCCATCTTTGATTTAGCGTGGGCTCTTCTGTCTTTACTTCAGTGGAAATCAGCCCATCTCTATCAGAGCGTCATGTTTTTTGTTACTTTACAGGACGTCTGCCTGCCATTTTCTCCTCTCCTGATACAGAAGAGTGCATCTCCTCCAGACGGTTCGACCCTTTCCCAGCCTTGAGACAATATCACAACCAGACCACTTCATCTGATTCAAATATATGAATATTTCTCAACAAAGCATAGTGTGTATGTGTGTTGTGGGGAAGTGTCATGATGTGGTCCAAACCCTCTGTGCAGCCTGCCGTTGGATCCATCCAGACCGTAGCCAGTTGTTCTGGTTTGGTTCCATTACGTGGCAAACCTGGAAGGTGTGAATAGGTCTGTTTTGCTCGTCCATCTCTGTGATAGCGTCCCACTGTAAAAAATATAGAAGGCAAATATCATAGTGAGAAGAGTAAAATTATCTTTGGCTCCAGCACTTACAACCCGGCAACAGTGCACTAGTAATCTTAACCTACAGTTCAAACAACTTTGTGCAGAAGGGTTTTGACATCGATCCTATGCAACATTTTCATGTCAGACTGCACACATTCAGCACACATTCAGTTGTGTTTTATATTACTCCAGCTGCAGATTTATGTTTGCAGATCATAGCACGTGCACCTACAAATGACTGCTTTCAGAGCTGTTCAATAAAATCAACTCTATTGCATTGCAAGTCAAACTTAATTCCTATAGAAACATAACGTTTGAGAGACAGCGACTTCATTTCACCAATGTTTTCAAGCTGTTGCATCAGCCAGACTCTCTCATTTGTCTCCTCCACTCTAACAGTGTGATGATCGGTTTCAAGAGGCCTAATGTTTATTGACAGACCTTCTTTCTCACAACTCCTGTGGCAATAAGTGGGCAGCTGAGATTCTGTCAGTTCTCCTATTGTCACAGCTGGACATGTAATTATTCCTCGGGAGCAAGAGATTCACGGGAGGCATGGTTGCGGTTCTTCTTTTTAGGGGACACAGAGAAATGTACAGCATGGATAAAGTTATGTACTATGAGACTAAACTGTTATATTTAATATGGAGACAAAACTATGGTTGAGATGGTGTAAGCCACTGAAAAGGAATTTACATTTAGCATGCACACTCCCCGATCTTCCTCATATCCTTTGATATCAATGTGTTCTTCAAAGTCAAGGGATTTCTTTATCCTGGATAAGCTCACGAAAACGGATGGATGGACTTCTAAAGAAAGGCAGCTTAAGAGAATAGGTGGGTGCTTTTTATCTATCTCTCTAGCTAACATGGCATCATTTATACAAATCTGTTTAACTAGAAACTAAACTCGTCCCATCACAAAGCTTGTTTTGGTTGTGTCTCCACAGTATTTCTGTACTATTAATATAACAGTAAAGCTTTTTTTCATACTAGGCCACTCTTTACACTCTGATCAGGTCAGCTCTAGTGACCAGTTTATAGCCACGTCCCCATCCAGAGGCTGGGTTCTAGATAGGTCTTTGCCCCCTCCCCAAAGGAGTCAGTGTAGTCTCACAGAAACCCAAACCTAATGTTGCATCAAGTCCAAAATTTCTATGTTCATATTTATCACAAAGTTGCAGAGAAAACTTAGACTCAACAGCATGATTAACAATATATGTGAGCTACAGACAAGAACAAACAGCGTCATTTTTGCCTTGTCTTCTATCATTTACAGCAGCTTCTTATTTATTGCTCTATTTTAGCTGATGCATTGATAGCATGAACTAAGAGAACCACCTAAGAGCAAATACACTGAAGTTATGTGACATTTCTTGAAGGTGCTGTCAAGGATCCCCCGAATGCAGCATTAAATACCAAACCAGTGGGATATTTGAGTTATGTCCTCCTAATGTGGGCAAAAGGAGGTTACATATCTCAGCCACAAGTTTCAAAATTGGACAGGCTACTACAATGTTTTTGGTGTGGAAATGCTGTCTTTCCATCCCCTGAATTCTGGATTTGAAGGGGTGTCACTAGTCAGTAAATTATTTCTGCATAGGTTACACCCGTGTAACCTTCCTCTGGTAGCCACCTCTCTCCCAGTCACCTCTCCAAGACGCTGAAGACTTCATCCATAATTGCAGACAGTCATTTCCAGGTCCACAGAGTGGAGCATGGAGGATGTGAGAAAGCATAAGTAACTAAATGGAAAGCACTCTCTGACTGCTTATTGATTTCACTCTCCACCATGTTGGTACCTACATTATGCAATTATGTCCCTATGATATCTGAAAAGATGAGGGTGCTCAATAGGAGAAAATGATTCAAAGCTGCTGCATGTGGTATAGACACATTTTCTTTTTAGAATGCACAAATGCACACACACACACACACACACACACACACACACACATACACACGTGCGTACAGTCTGCACAGTTCTTAATTCATGAATATCTCAAATGTGTTGCACAGAGAAAGTTAGACAACAGACACAATGAGTTGAACCAAGACACCTGAGGTAGAGTGTTCTCTAATATAAATTATTTAACAACACTTTAACCTTGACTGGAATGTGCAAAAGCAATTAATCTTATATTAATTAAGCTATCTAAATTAGCTCTATGTGACACCTAAGGGCTAAATGATTAATCAATCATAATCACTCCCCCTTTCATTTGGAACTCCAGTCAGCCAATAATTCTGTGCCAGGGCCTTTATGATGTGAAGTGGACTCAGAGGTAATATGTAATCATGCATATATCATTGCTATAGGAAATATTCAAGGTAAATGAGCATTTAAAAGTGGAGAAAGTTATTTATAATTATTAATAATAATAAAGTATAATTAACAACTGTATACCTACAGTACTATTATTGTTAGTATATTTTAGCATTTGTAAACATGGAACACATCTTTATTGGCATATGGTTATAAGACATAATTAAATATATTTTCTTTTTATTCTTCTGATTATTATTATTATTATGTACAAAAAACACATTTTACACATTTTGTCTGAAGCTAAAGTTAAACAAATTAATCAATCAATTTTTTTTTTTTTTTGAGGGGCGGGTATAGTCTGTGTTATACCACTGCAGCTCAGCAAAGAAACATTGTTCAGGGAAACAAAACATGTAATTTTGTAACTTTGAAGATTTGATTTGATTAACCGTTCCATAACTCTGCATAAGTTCCATAATGTACCCCTATTCGGTACTATTGTTCACAGCATCCATCTTTTTCTTTATCTCATTTTTACTGCCATGGTCATTTTATAGTAATTTAACCATTACCACCCTCATATACATGTCTCCTATGCTCCTCATGCTCTCCCTCACTCTCAGTCGAATTAATGGAATCAGAAATAAGAATTATATTGTACAGCAACATCTACAGTATTCTTTCAAACCTTTTTCAGACCTTTCAAACATTTTACTTTTACTTTGTATGCACTATGTTGTATCATCTACTTATCTACTATTTTTAACATTATTAACATAATTCTCTACTGAGCAGGCCTACAATTTAAATTATATTCAAACCTTTCATCTACATTATTTTTGCGGCAGGGACACAAGGTGGAAGAGCACTGCCAAAAGCGCTGCCTACTTCCTTTCAGCACCCACGTTAACCAATTAGGGTGATCAGAAAGAGTGCGGCACGGAGCTCCACTGCTGGTTTGTGATCTGCAAAGATATTTTTGGCCGCTGTTCTATTTTTTCGCTAATCTGGCAAGAAAACACACTGCGGGCCAATGAAAACAATGAAAAAACCTGCTGCAACAGCACAGGTTTGGAGAGGTAACTGCAGTGACTTAAAACAGCGCAGGGGGTGGAAGTAATGTAGGGACTGAAGATTTGGAGAAACAGAAATCAAATGGAGACGGGTTAGACCCTGTCTGACTTTGTCTGAGGTTTGTTGCAGTGCTTTAGGGGAAATGTATACTAATTACATGTGTTCTACGTAGATTCAAAAACACTGAATTCAATTTTAATATTTAATATTGCCTACAATTTTTTATATTATAATGAAATTTCAACTTTATCTGTATATTTCTTTGATCAGCTCATACCTTGTATCATTTATCAGAGAAATGTGCTGAATGTTTATGAATGTAGTTATTTTCTACATTTTTCTTCGATGTCCTCACCTGAATTCTTACTTCTGCTCATACATTAAACAGCCATGTTTAAAAAGTTCTGTGAGTAGTGTTTGAAAAGAACACTTTGCACTTTTAGTTAAACATTTTTTAATACCAGTAGCTTTACTTATAGGTGAGTAATCAGTAATGTAATAGATTTTCAGTACTCTTTCCACCACTGATTTATACTTTGCTAGTTCAACAATTCTAATCATTGCATTTATGAATGAAGACTGAACACTGAATTAAATTTTCATGTATGTGATGTTGACTTGGCTCAATGATTCCTGCCAAAGCCCAGGTTAAATCTAGCTGTGTTTGTTAAAAATACGCAATAGAAAAATGAACAATAACAAAATGTCATATAGGATTTCATGAGCATATTTCTGGCTGTATCATCCCATAATCTAGAGGTATTAGTATTTTATTTTTAATCACCAGGCTCTCTGGAATCTTTTAGTTTTAAAAGAGAAGGTCAATCTTTAAGTTAAAGATGAAACACATTCACTATACTATGCACAGATGTAAAATATTGTGTAGTTATCATTGATTAAAATATGAAATGTAGTTACTGAATATCCTACTTCTAACATAAATACTTCTGAGCTAGATAGCTAAGATAAGTTAGCTAAGATTAGTTTATATGAACATAATATGATTTTTGATATTTTAATATGATTTATATTGTTGTAAGACATGAATACATGTGACCCTATTCCTAACCACTACTCACATTCTTACTATAATGCTGACGTGTCTTAGTTTAGTGTGCTAGCATGCTAAAATTTTAGAAATAAACACAGCTGAGGCTGATGGGAAAAACATTGGATAAACTGATGATGGGCCTACATGAAAGGTCACTGAATCAAAGTTATTACTAATCACCATCTGGAGGCCATGAATGTTTGGAGCCAATCTCACACATGTCAAGATATGTAATTGAATGTGACAACTCTGACCTGCTCATGGCACCACTAAGATGAAAGGAATTGAATATCTGTAATAAATCTCATGACAATGAATCCAATAGTTGCTGAAATATTTCAGACTCAAAGTCGTCGACCAACTGACAGACCGACATTGCCTAGAGCCATGCCGCCAGCATAGCTAAAAATGTAAAAGTCAGGCGTTCATTCAGAGTTCACTTAAGTGAGAAGCCAACTAGTCTACTGCAGACGCCAGCAGTGCTTTGCCATGCCTCATTCAGTCTGGCTGATTTTCTGCTAGTGTATAAAGGAAATTGTAACTTAAGAAAGACGCACACACTTGATGTAAAAAGAGTTTCTTTAACTTACATACTCCGTTCATTCTGTCGTTTCAGTGCCCTGCTTACAGACCAGAAACGAAAAACTCAGTATCTTTAAAGAAAGCAGGCTTTCTGGTTTGCATAAGATCAGCATTAAGTAATTGAAGTTCCATTATGCATACAAACAAGAGAAAATGGTAATTTGTCACTCTCTGTGCCTCAGTGTTCTAAAATGCCCCCTTGGGATGTGGCATGGTTCAGAGCAGAGAAAACAAATGCGAACCCAGAGTTTGAAAGATGAGCTGCAGCCCACACTCTCTGAGGCAATCAGATATGCACCTACTAATCGCTCTGCCTATTAGCCCTGAGCTTAGCAGACTGTAGCAGACAGAAACAAGGTTTTTTTTTTAGTGCAAGGTGTAGAACAACTTAATGTATTGACACTAATGTTGCAATATGAGGGTGCAATTTAAGGTTCACTAAAACTGTCCCATAAAAAAAAGGTTCATTGTCGAGTTTGCTAATTGATAGTTTTAAAGCATTTTTAAATGATGCAAAAATAATTTGGGGCCTAATTTCATACAATGTAGTTTGGCATCATGACCCAGGAGTTTTCTTTTAAACATTTCCTCACACACGCAATTAAAACACTTCATATCAACACTATGACACTCACACTACAATTAGACCTGCCCCCATGAGGTGTCCTATTGACTTTTGCTTGTTCTGGTGCACTTTCTCCAGGTCCAAATTGATTTTAGCAAAGTTTGCAACAATTAAAGACTATGGCATCTGCATACAGATGGTGATTTGAAGGAGAGGGTGGGAGGATCGTGGAAGACTTCATCATTAATGCCAAGTAGATGACCATTTACTTTAAGAGTCTCAGTCTCTACTCTGACTTGAACTTGTGGCAGTCATATTAATGGATTCGAGAGGTAGTGAGTGGCTTGGCACTCTGGTGGTTCTGATGTGTAGCATCCTTAAGAGTGGGAAATGCTTATCTGGCCTGCAGTAGGCAAACATACAGTTCACTTGTGTTGTTCAGAGACATTTGCATGGCTGGTTGTTTTAAACACGCCTTGTGACAGGAAGATGTATGAAGCAACCAGCATGTTTGATATGCAGTGCTGCAGAACATGTTGTTGGGATTGGAAGGTGTCTGCTCTGTGAGCCTGCGACCTCAAAATTTTAAATTCTTTTTTGTCATATCACCACAGTAGAACATTATGCTCATATTAAAGCAAGATTGTGTAACTTTTCTGACAGAATAACAGAATTTAAATCATGTTGACGCTACACTGACGATTGTAATCAGGTGAATGGGGTCTCTATCATCTCTGCAGCTTCTATGCCTGTTTCTGCACCCACATTTAATTATGATTGTATAATTATGATCTTATTTCATTTAATTTGCCTCTTGAAATAGGGCTTTAAAATAAATAAATAATATTACACTATGTTTGTAGGAGCACAGTACACCCTGTTTTCTCCTCCCTGTACTCCGTTTTTGTCTCAGTACTCAGCAACAATGCTGGACAGAGCAGCTGCACGTCGTGCATGTAAATCTCAATATGTTTATTCCACTGTCTGGACCGGGCCTCAGAGAGGACTCCTACCTCTCAGGTAAAGTCGTGTTCTGCATTCCGCTATGAATGTGTTTTGAAATTGATGATGCCAGCTTGTAGCAGCTCCTCACTGGCTTCATAAAGACACACTTTAGCCTTCTTCGTGACATTTAGAAGCAGTTTCAAATCCCTGTCATTGAGCAAAGACGTGCAGGCATATAAAATGTGGTGAGTTTCTAACTTTACTTGTTGTGATTTATTATGTGTGTGTGTTCATATGTGTGTTTGTGTGTACTGTGGGTCCTGGCAGCTTAAGGTATGCACTCAGCTCTTGAGAAGAATCTTTGACAGCCACTGAGCTTAGTCAGTGGAACGCTGAAAGTTGTTTATTGTTGAAAAGAGGTTTAGACTGAACTTTTGCCTTGCCATATTCCACATCAGTAATGCATAAAGATCAGTGAGGTGACATGGCTTCAAAACATTTTTACAGCCAACATTCAATTAAGTGCTTAAATGATTTAGCACCATCATTAAATATTTCTTGATGACAATTTCTGGAACTAGAGCTAGGCGAGACAGCACGACTAGAGCTTAAGAGCTGTTTGTAGAGTTGGCTGTAGTATGTACTATTGCGTCACACAGCCAGCCCACTCATGGTTCATGTATATTATTAAAGTAAGTTCACTGCCAGTGATGACAAAGGTAGAACTGTGAGAAGTGAGCAAGTAAAATGGAGCAAAAGAGGCAAATAAAATACACAAAAAAAATCAGTCACCACTTGGTAGGTGTACAATGACAGTCCACTGTTGGTAAGGGTCGCGTGTATGTGTGTGTGTGTGTGTGTGTGTGTGTGTGTGTGTGTGTGTTGTCTGTCTGTATTGTGACTACTGGCAGCTTAAGGTATGCACTCAGCTCCTGACAGGAATCTTTGACAGCCGCTGAGCTTAGTCAGTGGAACGTTGTTCTGAAAGTTGTTTATCGTTGAAAAGAGGTTTAGGCTGAGCTTTTGCCTCACAGATAAAAAGATCATCTTCCAATGGTTATGGCTGCATAAAGACCAGACTTACTAACATGAGCAGAACCTCTCCTTTCAATACAGTGAGGCAATATGGCTTCAATCGATGTCTCCATTTTTAGAACCAACATTCAATTAAGTGCTTAATTATTTCATTTAGCACCATTATTAAATGTTTCTTGATTATTTATTTCTGCAAGTAGAGCTAGGCAAGAAAGCACGACTAGAAATTTAGACCTGTTTGTACAGTTGGCTGTAGTACAGTATGTACTATTGCCACACACAGCCAGCTAGTTGCCTTTCTTCGCCCACTCATGGTTCATGTATATTATTAAGGTAACTTCACTGCCAGTGATCACAAAGGTAGAACTGTGAGAAGCGGACAAGGAAAATGGAGCAAAAGAGGTGCTGTTTATAGCAATAATTTAATGCTAATTTAGCACTTAAGGAAAATAATCCTATTGCCATTGTTGTTTTGTTTGTTTTATTGTGTTTTATTTCATTGTAAAGGACTTTGTAACTGTGTGTTGAAAGGTGCTATCTGAATCAAGTTTATTGTTCTTATTATTATCACAGCTTTTGTATTTGGTTACAACCTATGAACTACAATATCACTTAGAAATAAATCCTACTCACATACTGACATCGGGCCAATGCTTGTTCAGTGTCTCAGTTTCACAGACTATGTGACACACTCAGCATTTTTCATCATTGTGAGTGGGTGTGATTTTGGGTCTCGGTGTCTAAACTCCACAAAAACTGTTGACTAAGTGTGTAAAGATGGGAACCCCTCAGCTTGACAATGCTACATGCCTCATGGTCAAAAGAGTGGAGTAAGCTGGACTTTTAGTACTATATAAAACTACATTAATTATAGTGCATAAACATGAAGAAGAGGTCTGTGCATTTGTCACTGTGATAATTTCCAAAAGCAAAAATACTTTGATGACAATATACAGCTACATATCAAACTGAAATTTGTAACAATGTTGTTTCCATGGCCAGATGTTTATTCATAGGACATAGGACATGCACAGGATGTCCCATGCATTACCAGTTTAAACCTATGGCTGTGTTTGAGCCTCCAGAACTCCAGGCTGTGGCTGACCTTATGGGTCTGGAGTCCATGGAGGTTCAAGGATAATTGATTCAGGGAAGCTGAAGCTAGCTTAAACAGTGTACTCAAACCTTGTACACTGTCTACCACCTTAGAAAATATTAGCCTAATGAATTACCACCATTATGGGAGATTTTAATACAGTAGCACAGCTTGACCTTACCCATCTACAGAAAGTTGATGTAGAAGGAAAGTTTACTCCCAATTAATCATAATTATTCTTAAAAAAAAACATTATTTACTCATTTATTTATTATCTTTCCAAGACATTTTAGTTCAAAACGAATCAGTGATTTATGTGCGCTGCATGCATGAATGTGAAATAAATATTACAGAAAACGTATTTTAAGTCATCTTTATAATTTATTTGAAATGTTGCAGTATTTTAATTTGAGTAAGGAGATATTTAGAGTGAGGTTGTATACCACCAGAGAACCAGAGAGAGAAGTGGAAAAGAGCGGGTAGCCAGTGTTCTGCCTTTTATTCTTAGCATGGCAGCTACTCCCACAGTTGGGGTCAACGATAGAGGTCGAAGTCTCGGCTATTTCAGCACAGTTAAGTAATGTGGTTTAAATTCCAAGGAGAAACATCAAGCCAGTTTTGAGCAGTGTTTATTTTTATTTATTTATTTGTTTATACAATATGTGTATTGTTGGAAAAATCACCTGTTTAATACACCAAGAAAAATCTGTGTGTACAGTAAGAAAAAAAAGTAATGTTGAGTTTCCCTTTAAGGGTTGAAGGAGTATCAATGTTTCATGTCAGTAGGTGTGAAAAAGACATTAGGCCATTAGGAAATCACACACACACACACACACACACACACACACACACACGCATGCACACGCACGCACACCGCCTACACTCCACACAGATACTGTTGTATTAACAGCAATTGTGGAGGCACTCAACCTGGCTAAGAGGTGTGTGGTTTTGATTAAAACAAGACAATTTGTCACTGTCAGACTAAAGGGAAGAGAGAGAGAAAGGTGTTATAAAAATATCATTAAATCTGTGTAGTTGTGATGAATTATTGATTTGATGGGAATCTGGGTGGTGGCGTTTTGTTTTTGTTCAACCAATTAATGGTGTTGTTCTCCCCATAGCAAAAAAAAAAAGATGAATAAAAAAAAAGAAAACTGTTTAAGCTGTGTACAAGAGAGAAGAAGCTGTTTCAATATTGGTATTTGGCCCTGAAAATATCTCAGTATTTTGTTTCTATTTATTGGTTTTTCTCCAAAGGATTTATTACACTTTTAATAATAATAGCCTGAAAGCACAAACAGTCCCCATACCACCTCATGTCCATAATTAGACACAGCATCACGGAAATTTTTTTGTTGTGGTTGATGGTTATTCAGTCCCAGCTGAATTACGTATTTGTAAGAATGAAAATCTACAGCATTTCCCCCTCAGGCTTAGCCTTATAACAGTTATATGCTACAATTAAATTAGTTTAATCTCTAGATATTTTAAAGGTTTGATCAAATCTGTATTCATTGCACATTAACACTGTCCTATGTGATCTATTAAAAACGTGAGTGGGGACAACTAGACATGATTGTTTTGGATTTCTTCTCCCTTTTATAGTTCAGCAATGGATTTCTATATTATATATTACCTATGGCTTTTCATGTTTTTTCGCATGATTTGTGGCCAACATTGTCTTTCCTCAACACTGGAAAGGAGATGGTAAAGCAAAGGGGTTTAAATCAGCAACTACACTGCTAGAAGCCCTTAAACCCTAACCATTGGCCTAATACGAAATTAATGGAAACGAATAGTCCTTGATTAACCTGGTTATTTACATGCCTGACCACATGATCGGGATGTTTCTGATCACTGTCTGTGTAAGCAACTCCTCGACATCAGCTTGGTATCTGGACTGACTGAGGCTGATATATTATATATAATATATGACATTATCAGATTCTTAATACTGATGCAATAATATGTAAGCAGTATTTTACTGTGGTAACAGTTGAGATGGAGTGAGTATATCATAGATACGGACAGGTCAGATCAAGCTGAGATGTTCTCATTATTGGGGCAGAAAAGAACAAAAAACTGTCACAAAAATCTGTGTTCATTTTTTACACTATAATCTTTGCTTGTTTGTCATATAATAGATACTTTTAGCCTCAAATTTGGTCCTCAAATTGTTATTCAAATAAAAAAATTCAGAGAGGTTTAAAGGGAAGATATCTCTTTGGCGGAGATGCAAACAATTCGACAAGAAGATCCATATAGACACTGCTTTGTGTTTACGAGCCAAACCAATAATTTTATCTTAACAGTGTTTCATGTTTTTATGTAAAATGTTCATCTGATAACTAGTAAGCAACTAGTAATTATATCTATTGCTGTTGTGAAGTAAAAAAAAAATTTTCCTCTGAAATATAGTAGAGTAGAGGTATAAAGTAACATTAAATTCAAATACAATATTAAAATGATGATGTATTTATATTTTACTTGAATACAGTTATTTAGTAAATGTACCTAGTTACTTTCCACCACTGGATTCACAGGTGTATTTCACCTCTGTGTACTGGAATTGTTATTTGTAGAGATACACTGGTGTGATGCTCTGTAGATCTGTATAACACGTAAAGTGTTATATTGTTAATTATCATGTTGTCAAGTCAAAGACGTGCATGCAGACAACCATCAGAAATCGTACTTTAGTAACCATGAAAGTAGGATCACATATTCTGGCTTCCAAAATAGTGACATATTCGGGTAACATGTTTATCAGCACAAACATGTTGCTTCCAGCGTCATTCTAAAAAAGCCACTTCCATAAGACAGCTCCGCTCCTATGCTTTAAAGCATGACATCGGTGCATTATATCCCCACACTTTCCCCACCAACTGTTTAACTTGACGTCCTCCAGACCTGTGCAAGGTCACTGAACATCAAAAGTCATCAGACCTAAGTTAAAACTGGGCTCGGTTTGGTTAGAAAGTAAGATATCAGAGCGCTTCTACAGCTGCACACCACCACCTGAAATTTATGTTGTCACTTGGCTGCTACTGATGCCACTGTTCATACAGCTCCATCTCAGAATCCACCTATAGGATCCCTTCACACTAGGGGGGTAAAGATAGTATCAGCACTCCCTGCTGTGCTCTGCTTGGTGCTTTCTTGCCATGGCAAGGTCAGACGCCAAACATCAATGCCATACGTAGTCTACATTCAGATAATAATGCTTTCTAGGTGAAACTGAACTATATTTCAATGTGAAGCAGGTACTACATGGTGATATGCAGCACTGAAATACTGTTGAAACAATTAAATGCAACTAACTGAAGGCTTATTTCTACCCCGTGGTACGGCTCAACCCCCATTTGATTCCATGTACTTTTGAAGAATTTGTTTTCCCCTGCAGACAGTACCTCATTGTCTTCATTTTATTTTCAGTGCGACACAGATGGTGGATGCAGGATGCCCTGATTAGAGTGACTCCTGATTTTATTGATGATTCTCTCTGACCGCCAAGATGAAGTTTTGGTTCAGTTCGCTTTGAATCTCGACTGAGGTGATACCAAAAAAAAAAAAACAGTTACTATCTATATCTTTTGCCAATAGAAAAGACAAAAAAAAATGGTTCCAAGTGAGTCTAGCCGAGCCATACCATGAAGTGGAAATGAGGCAGAATAGACACTGGATGACACATCGGTCTGACTACTGTCAGGTTGGCATGTAAAATATGTCACCTGCTACTGCTGCTGTATTATTTTTGAGAGCCAAGGTCCTGGCTGTCTGTGTCTGACAAGCACAAGAAAAACCTTGAGGACTCTGGCTCACTGGTTCAGTTTTTGAAAGAAATTGTTGTAGGTCAGGTTTAGGTCAGAGCTGTACTCTACTAAATGATCAAAACCGCTATATCAAAATGTTTGAATTCATTTTTGGTGTACTTTATTGAATTTACTCACTTGTTTGGCTGATTATAATGAATGAAAGCAAGATGCTTCACAGTGAATATTTATATCTGAAAGAAACGTCACTCACCCCATTGACGGGATAGGTCTTCCAGTCCAGTTCTCCTAGCACTGTCGTAGTGTCCAACAGAACCACTAGAAAGGGAGAAGAGGTGAAAAAGAAACTCATGTAAAATGGAGTGCAAAAGTTGGACGAGTGAAAGAACGACAGTACAAGCACAAAGAGTGACAGGAGAGAGCAGAAAGGGGAAGAGAGAGAGGGTGCATGAGAGGTTGAGCAGTGAATTTGAAAAGAAGAGAAATGGAGGTGACAAAATAGGAAGAGAGCAGACAATAGTTATCAAGCTGTCAACGAGGAGCTGACAGAGCTGTAAAGCCCTTATCAGATTCAGCCACCTATGAAATAACAGCTCTTAGGAAAGTCCAGGACAACAGCAACACTAACACAGATCCACCCTCCGTCTAGGTGAAGTCTGGAAGATTAGTACTCTCCTTCTCAAAGGTCGGGAGTTTTCTGAGCTACATGACATCAAAGATGAACCAGCGGTGAATAAAGAGGAAAGATGGAAGGACCATTCAAACTTTCAATGCGTAACTAAACAAAACATGACTTCATTAACACAGTCAGCATGCCAACCTTTATGAATGCCAGCCCATTCAGTACCAATATCACATTGTTTGAACATGGAGGTTTACTTAGATATTTTCCAAGCTGGACCTCATTTTCTCATCTTTTTGTGTCAAAGTGAATTTCAGGCAATTGCTCACCATCAAAGTACATCTATACAAAGTGCTTGTTTTTCCACCGAGGGGGCTCTGTCTGTTATTATAAGTGACAACACAACTGTAGCACGCAATGAAACGCTTTATGTTCCTCATGGTTAATCCACTGTGTGTCTTTCCAAGTCTCACTCAAGTAGAAGCTCATTCTGAAATCTTGGGACAGGATCAACCGGCTGCTGCAAGGCTGCAAAGCTCAGGAGACTAGTGGTGGTGCTCCTGTGGGTGCTGTGATCCTGTGCTGTGATCCTATGCCCACAGAGGAGATTTCACAGACCGATTCAAGCGAAAGGTTCATAAAATGTTACATTTCCCTGTAAAGTTCTTTCCATATTGATGTCAGACACTGATAGTCACGATCTGAGCTAGTCAGTTGCAAAATCAAGCACTTTTAATGGACATATTTTGATGGTGTGCAATTGCACACTTATGTTGTAACCTATTTCGCAGCTGCAGACTGCAGTGCTTCTACTCAGTACTGGACTGTATTCTTGTTGTCCCCATTTGTCACTTTAACACACTGAAAAAGTGCCTAAGTTACTCTTTAACTGAATTTCTCTCTTGAGCCAACAGCTATCATTTTACCAGTAATTACACCCTTACTGGAAGATTCCACATCTCTCAATTTACGTCCACTACCACTTATCAGTGCCAAGGCAGGAAGTAGTGTGCAACTATACTGTATGTAGTGAGGATATTAGGGAGATTGGAGTCTGCACAGGGTGTTTCGATTGGTTATAACATTTATCATGAATCATTTCCACAATTTGAAAAAACGTGGAGCACTCGCACAACGGCAACTATAGCAAGTTTGGATGCCACAGTGTCACAAGACAGAGGGCACAGGTCATTGTGTCTCTGGTCATCCCATCTCCATTAAGGATGCACCGATCCGATATTTGTATCGGTATCGGTACCGATATTGAAGAATTTTCTAGATCGGGTATCTGTGACAATGTTATGTTTACCAATACCCGACCCGTGCCCGAACTTTATTGTCATGGATGGGCAACCGCTGTCGGAGACAAGGGATTTCGGCTGCTAATTAGCCACCTGGAGCCACGGTATGATATGGTAAGCCGAAAATATTTGTCCGAGACGGCTCTACCTGAACTGCATGGTAAAGTGTCCAAACACATATTGGAGAGGATATATGACGTCAAAGCTCGGAGTTTCACGACAGATATCTGGAGCTCTGACGTGTCCCCCGTGTCACTTTTGAGTTTAACAGCACACTGGCTGGATGAGAGTTTCGTGCCACACAGTGCAATGTTAAGTGCAAAAAACTTCAGTGGGTCACACATCACGGCTGTGGCTCACAGGCAGAGCGGGTCGTCCACTAATCAGATGATCGGCGGTTCGATCCCCGGCTCCTGCGGTCTGCATGTCGAAGTGTCCTTGGGCAAGACACTGAACCCCAAATTGCTCCCAAAGACTGTGCCATCGGTGTGTGAATTTGTATGAATGCTTAGATCCGCAAACTGATGAGCAGTTGGCACCTTGCATGGCAGCCAATGCCATCAGTGTATGAATGTGTGTGAATGAGATATGTAGTGTAGAGCGCTTTGAGTGGTCGGAAGACTAGAAAGGCGCTATATAAGTACAGTCCATTTACCATTTACATCAGTGACGCGATTGCAGCTACCCTAAAAGAAATGCTTGATAAGTGGCAAATTCCTTTGTCTACCAAGCTAGTGAAGCTATTGTTTTCTCAATTTCAGTTCCTTTATTATTTTATTACTTATTTTGTTTTACATTGTATTTTGAATCCCTAATTGCACGGACTGAACCAGTCACACAATATTTTTATGATTAAGATTGTTTTACAATTATTAAATACATAAGTAATTCAATACATTTATATCTGTTTATTTGTTTTTTTAAAAATAGGAAAGAAATGTTTAAGTCTAGTCTTATGATCCCCCCCAATAAAATTTACAGTTTGTTACCATAATTCCACAACGTTTTTCTGTATCGGTATCGGATCGGCCGATACTAAACCTCAGATATCGATATCGGTATCGGTATCGGAGGTGAAAAAAGCGGATCGGTGCATCCCATCTCCACAGTGGCATGTCTATCGAAAAGTAATAAAGGTTTGAATGATACCGATCCCTCATTTGGTCTAACTAGTAGTTGTGGGCAACTCTTTCACACAGCTACAACATCAAAAGTAACGTTTTAATTTTTTCATGCAGAGCAGCAACTCAGTTTCAGCCTTGAGCACATAAAGAGTAAGAACTTCAGCTTTATCTGGAACAATGCTGCTATGTAGAACAACGTATGGATTCGTAAACAAATGATGCACATGGTGATCTTGGCCTCATTATTTTGTGCAATATAAAATCAGAGTGGGATAAATTAATACCCCGAAAGCAAACAAGTAAACACATGTTGAAAATCTGTACAGTTTCCTGTGTGATGTACAAAGCATAGACTGACAAATGGACAGATGATGACGGACACTCACACTCACTTCAACCATACTTATGTTTTGTATAATATCAGCTCAGCAATGTCTGACCCTTCAGACTTGGAGCATTGCTAATTTCATCCTGTGTAGTGTACATTAGTGGAAAATAACTGACATGATGCTCCAACAAAGTCACGTTTGATTTTTTTCTCACTTTCGCAAGTTGTGAACGACAGGACATCGCTGATGGCATTTTTGGGTGAGCATGTTAACAACTGTCTGTGTGCGTCCATGACCACAATGTGTACCTTCAAGTGTAGCAGTCTCAAGCTGTCTGCTCTCTGCTCACGGCTCAGGCATGAAAAGAGTCATTATCTGGCCCTTGCTAAGCCCCCTGAGCCAATTTGATATGATGAATGTGCAATTTCCTTTGTCTCCACACAGCCAGTTAATTACAATCTCTATCAATAAAGTGTGTCCCACTTCAGTGGTTGACATTATAGACCAAAGAGTCACATCCTCAGACAACCTGCCACTCCAGTGAACGGTGGACTTTGCCAAATCTGGACTAATTTAATGGAGTTGCCGCTGTTTTGAGAACAAGTTAGATAACCGGAGAAGATACACTTTGGCGAGACTAAATGAACCGCTTCAGCATTTACACAGACTTCATTTAGCCTTGATCCCCTGCTGGTAATTAAGGGCTGAATTATAATAAGATGGACTTGCCTCTATTCAAAAGGAGAGAGACATAGAGAGAGGGAGGCAGAGAGGCTGTGAGTCAGACCAGGAGAGACAGAGAGATATTGATTTTTCACTAAATTAGAAAAACAATCTTTCATAATCATGAGCAATGTTCCATACCTGTGTTTGACAGCGGCAAAACTTTTTCCACCAACCCCCTTCACCGTCTCTGTCTTACACACACACACACACAAATATACGTACACAATAATGTAGTCATAAAATAATTAAATTCCCGCTACTACCTTTGGAGCCAGGAAATAATAGATGACCCAAGACCACGGTGCTGAATTTGATACACAGATTTTCTCACTCAAAGAACACACACACACACACACACACACACACTGGCGAGAATTTATCAGGAGGCCAAATCACATTACTCTTGTCTGGGTATTGTGTCTGGAAGCATAATAATCTGCAAATGTCCTTTCTAAGTTTTCCTGACCACAGGGAAATGAAATGATCTCATTCTAGAAAATAAGTTGGCCACAGTCTAAATAGCAGTAAATTGTCACAGTTTCTCTTGTGATATGTCATTGCACCAATATTGCAAGGTGAGGTACTATGTGAATGAACAAGTTTTTAACACCGAATCCCCAAACTTCAGTTCAACAATAGTAGCTTTTAGGATCGAGCCTCCCCTCACCAGAAGCACTGTTGTCAGTTCAGTTGACTATCTGCTTAAAGGAAGGCCTAGCTTTTTACCAAACTGAACAACTTTGCAAAATTAAGCTTAAGTGGCATCTAACACTGATTACAATGTCCTGAACGTGATGGGATTGCTAACTGCAGAAAAGGGTAACACACTGCATCATCAGGGACTAGAACCCTTTGACCCAAATTGACTGAAATGATTGGGATCAGCAAAACGATGAGCGGCTTCTACTTTACATTCTCCTGCAGTGTGGAGGCGAAAGCTGTAACTTTCCTCCTCTCCAGACATGTTGTGGGTGTGTGTGCGTTCACAGGGTTCAGACTGCAGGTGCTATGTTCTAAACTGTTTCATCTTAAAGGTTCCCCGTGGAGTTTTTGACCTCTAGCAGCTTTGTGGAACAGTTTTTCTATGAGGAGGTCCTGCTTTTGTTCTCTTATTCATGGGCACGTGGAAAATATTTTTAAATCAGCATTGCATATGTTTTTTACGGAGGAAAGAAATACATTAAATACATCCCTTGGACCTTGAGGATACAAACAATCTGCTTCAGTGAGAAACAATAAATGAAAATGTCACTTTTGTTTATTTACAAGAAAAGAGGGAAACTTTAATTGACTGAATAATGCAGTAAATGCACTGCATATTTTGAGCGATGGTTTAAGAAATGTCTTGCCATCTTAAATAAATAGTAAATAGGAAAAAAGGGTTATTGACTGATTCAGTGCTTTCAGTACCCATACTGTAAAACCACAACGTCAAGTTTTACATTTCTGTTTGTGTTCTAATTAAACAAAAGATATAATGTAAAGACATGGTAGATGAATCTGAACTTTATAGAAACCCAGGCTAAGGTTAATATAAGGTTTCTGCTTTTTTTTTATTAATTTTTTTTAGCTAAGCTATGCGAAGCTAATCATCTCATGGCTCCAGTTTAAAATTTAGCATACAGACCTAAAAGTGGTAACAATTTTCATTCCTAACTCAAGTGTCAAACTGTTCCTGTAAGGATAGGTGGATACCATGATACAGTTTGATGTGATGGAGAAATGCCTTTCTTATTTGACCTTTGTACTGTTCATCAGAGGGACAGCACATGTTAGAGGTTTTGGAGATAAAGTCAGAGAGGCCAGACTGAGATGGTTCAGACATGTCCAGAGGAGAGATAGTGAATATATTGGTAGAAGGATGCTGAGTTTTGAACTGCCAGACAGGAGGCCTAGAGGAAGACCAAAGATGAGGTTAATGGATGCAGTGGAAGAGGACATGAAGGTAGTTGGTGTGAGAGAAGAGGATGCAGAAGACAGGGTTAGATGGAGGCAACTGATTCGCTGTGGCGACCCCTGAAGGTAAAAAGCCGAAAGGAGAAGAAGATTTGACCTTTGTATTGTCTGGGCTAAATTAGAAACAAGGCAGAGCGACAACACCGTATTATACATCCATGGGAAGGCCAGAGCTGTTGCTAGCCGACACACAGCCTTGGCCTCAGCAGTCCAGGGGGATCTCTGGGAAGACACGTCAGGGGCAGAGCTGAAGCTTGAGGAAAAAACACCCAGAGACACGTCGGATTGTACTCTGATCTGGAGTCATGGGAGGGAGGAGAGCTCAGAGTTTATTTTTTTTTACTTTTGAGATTAAAAAAATGGATTTATGTTCACTCTCGCTTCTCAACCTGTCTGCATCAGCGGAGGTGAGACATCTCCTGTCTAATGTAGCTGTCTGGGGGCAACCAGAGCTCTATGATACAACTTCATATTTATATAGAGACTGAACTAAAAGGAGAAAGGTTAAGCGAGGAAGTTGTACTACTTGTTAAACATTTAGTGGTTTAGTACTTGTGGTCATATTGCAGCCACTTTGCATTACTATATTACACATAGCTCCTTTAAGTCAGAGGAGAGTGGTCGATATTAAGACATTAAATAGACAACATAACTTAAGTTTACCATTGTTTTTGACATATACCAAATGACCTCTATGTTCACTGCAAAGCAATTAAATGACCAATAAATACCCTGTTATATAAAGACTCCATCTCATCACTCACACTCTCACTTTCTCTTACTCTGAGAGGACATACACAAGTGATTCATTCATTAGAAAACGCACTCAGATAAATTGCTCCTGGCGCACGCACATTAGCTTGTTTTCACTGTATTTTAAATTCCTCACGTTGTCGTTTTTTTTTTCAAGTTCCCCCTGTGTGCATCCCCCTTCCCTTCAAGCCTGTCACCACCGCAGGCAGAGAGGCATCCTGTGGGGAAAGCTGAGCACACACACACACACACACACACACACACACACACAGACAAAGACACAGAAAAATGAAGTGAAGGAGACTTTGACATTTGGCTGGTAAAGGGGCTCCTGTCATCTTTGAAAATGTGTATCCTAAACATTAAACATTCAAGGAAGAATGTTAAACTGACCTCTGTAAATATGCAAAGTGGAAGATGTCAAGAACCAATTACAATATGGCAACCATTTACCCTGCTGACTGATGAGTACAGCTGAGGGGAGATAACATCATTTCCTGTGTTTCACAAAATGTCCAGATGACTGGAAATTCATTTTGCGGGAAACTATTCGGATGCATTTAGTATCAGCCAATCGCCCAACACAATGAAATTCACATGTACGGGAGGTGTGAGGAATCGTCTTGAGACTGTATTGACTAAGATCTGTTATATTTTCATCTGTGAATGTGTGAACTCACCACAGAAGACAGAGAGGCAGAAATAGGCAAGTCAGAAGCGTCAGTATAGCTGACAGAGTATGCCAGAGGCTGACATTCACTGTAACACTTTGTGGTCCCTATAGCTGCGGCAATGTTTTTGTGCATTTTGGAGGTGAAGTATAATGTCTCCTCCGTAATTTGGCTGATGGAGCTCTTGTCCGTGGGCCTAACAGCGTATAGAACCTAGGTATGGATTTTTAATGTTTAATATTGTAAACTGTATTTCAGTTCATTGTACAATTAATAAAAAAATAATCTATTTTTCAGATGAATTGGCCTGAAAATTGTAAAAGGTCCATTGCCGTTTAGTCTTTTAAAGGTCCAGTGTGTAAGATATATGGGTTGTAATAAGAATAAGCAATACAAAAAGATTGTTAGAATGAGCCTTTTATATCTGCAGAGGTCAACATGGCAGTTCAACATGCCAGCCATGTTTCTACTGTAGCCCAGAACAAATCATACAGTGGATCTAGATAGGGCGTGTTTTCACTAGTTTCATGGCCTCAGTAGTTTCTCCTTTCAGACTAGTTACAGGAGGGGGCAAGTAGGTCTAGCAGTGGATCCACACCAGGTCCAGAGACGTCAAGAAACGCCTACTACATGACACACCCTCGAAACAGCCAGTTTGATTAGGTGTAGGCACAAAAACTTGAAGAAGAAATGTATTAATCCAGGACCTTAGTTCACCATGTGTCTCATCTGTTAAAGTGGTTATGTTGTGTAGTCTGAGAGGCAACCCTTCTTAAAGCCAAACGGTATTTAGTTGAAGATCTGAATGTGTTTAAAATGTAATTTTTTGTAAAATTCACAGCAAAGTTAGTATAATGTCAGATGGAGTGGGTTGAAAGTCTTTCAAGGATATATGCTATACAGTGTGAGGGATTGAGAGAACAAATAGATACCATGACCAAGACTGACATCTCTTGGTTCAGGCAACAAATTGACATTTTTTCATGAATTCTGAGACTGTAGAGATAAAAAATATGTTTAATATTCTTTGATATATTCAGCATTAGTGTTGTATCTTAAGCCAGTATACTGCTGAAGTCACTAAAATGTGATTATCACTGTTAGAGACAGAGACGGACATCTCCTTGGCTCAACCAGCAAATTGACAATTGTGTAGGCTTTTTATAGCTGACATGTCTTTGTGATTTGTATTTATAAAATCCAAAGCCAAATTCATTTATTTTTCTAACAGACTAGATGTAAAAAGTGTATCTGAAACATCTAATGTGTGTGATATAGCTACAAGGTATACAGAAGGACGACAAATGCATCTACTGAAACCAAGACTGATATCTCTTGGTCCAGCCAACACATTGAAATCTTGAGGCAGTACATCCAAGTCTGTCTTTTTTTTATTATTATTATTAATTTAGAGCCTGAATAATATATTTCAAAATAGACTAATGGGGGGAACGAGTAATTGAAGCTCATTGCTGCTATATTTACCCTTTCAAAGATGTGTTTTATAAGCAGTGACTAGGACAACAGATAAAATGGACATCTCTTCAGCTGACAAACTGACATATTTACATGCATTTTGAGACTAAAAATGCATCTATGTGTGTTTTTCTGCATATATATAAGGTGTATGTACTGTGCTCTCGTGTTAAAACCAAGAGACTGACATTCATTGATTAAGTCAGCAAATTGATATTGGAGGAAAATATCAAAACACCTGAGGTAAAACATATTAGGCACCCTGATTTAATTATATGATTGAAACTATCCTGATATATAAAAGAGTCTGCTCACTTCTCATCATGGCACCCATGTAGGATAAGTGAAGGCAAATGTTTTATTTAGTGCTTAATATGTAAATAGGTTACATTGTTCCTGGTTGCAGACAGTAAATGAGGCTGTAAGACATGAAGTTGTCTTTGTGTTTTTGCGCTTGAGCTTTCAGGTGTGTGCAATGGGAGGAGAGCAGAGAATCAGTTTTGTTTGGAAAAGACATTAAAATGGTCAAATGTGATGCATCCACCCAGGTCTATGCTCAGATGCAGTGTCTCTCTTTCTCTCTCCCTACACTCACCTCGGTTTGTGGTTCCCGGGTCCGACAGGATACTTTCAAGCAGGAACAAAAACACACAGTATTTCCCACCGAAGCACATCGTTGAGTCAGACACAAAGTGCGCTCTGAACTAAAACGCTGCACAGACTCCTGAACAGATCCCCCAAATGAAAAGGTAAGGAGGATTCATGAAATCGTCCCGGTATCCAGACTCAGAAGGTGACTCTCGCCTCCACAGGAGTTGTTTATTTCTTATTTATTTATTTATTTGTTAATTTTCAGTCAAGCATCCCGAATCTCTCCATGTGAGCACACAGACGGTAAAAACGTCCAGCCATTGCGCACAAAAAATACATTTAAAAAAACGACTTGAGCTGGAGCAAGTTGAGAAATGAGTAAATGCTGGAGCAGTTGTCTGGAAATCTCAAAATTGTGCAAAACGTGCAGACTATCCCAAAAGTGTCCAAAAGCGAAACTTCCCCGGTGTGTGTTTGCAATAAAATCAATCTGTTTGTATTTTAATGTCGTTATCCTAAAATGAGAGAGAAGCAAAGGGGAAGGAAAAAGCTAAATCCCGGACTTCCCGCTTCACTTTGAGCCAGTGCATCCCTCACTGTGTCTCTGTATCACTGCGTGCATCTCTCTCTCTCTCTCTCTCTCTCTCTCTCTCTCTCTCTCTATCCTCTCTGGATAGGAGGGATGCTCTGGCGCAGGAAGAGGAGCCGATATTTATACCACAACCAGATATCCAGGAGAAGTCCACGCACCAAATCTAACTTGGTCTATTTTTGGGGGGTGATATTTCACCTCATTTCTCACTTTACATCATGTAAAACACGCGGGTCAGTCTTTTTTTTTTTTTTTTTCCATCAGACGTTATTGATTCTGGGGACGGAGGGGGATGCTGGGGAGATGGAAGGAAATATGAGGCCATTATTAAACTCGTGTATCACTTCTGTGCTATGATGTAGGTTATACCTGCATTGGATTATGTTGTAGGAATAGTAATGTGTCTGGGGCAGTTTCTATTTATGGTGGCAGGGGAGGAAGACAAGCAGACAAACAGATAAGTTGATATAGGGCATGGTGGGTTGAAGGTGCACACACACACACACACACACACACCCACACACACACACATGCAACATCATTTACATCTTGTTGGCCGCCATAGATGGATGCAACACAATCAGTGATTCATTAACATTATTCAGACTCTCATATCACTTTTATATCTGTGGTTATGTTTGCAAACAGCCGGTGTTTTGGTTATCCAGAGGATCAAATAATGAATGTATTGTATGCACATGAAGTGATGCATATGATTGCATCAGCAGCAACAGCAGATTGTTTGAAGAAGAAGTCAAACAACAGAAAATTCAAATGCAAACATGCATAATGTCAAAAAAAAGAATGAACATGGAGGAACAGGATTACAATTTTAATCTTTTAATGCGCCGTTCTTTTCCGTATTTCACATTTTATGTCAGATTATGGTCGATATGTCTCGGCATACAGACAAACAAGTTGTAAGTGAGCTCCTAGTTAAAGCACATCCTGACACAAAGAGGTTTCATCCCACCTGTCTGGACTGATGAGCTTTAATCTGTAACACAATAGTGAAGTGTGACTGTTGGTAGAAGTCCACTGGGACTCACTGTCAGGGAGGAGGTGTAATGACCCTCTGGCCTCCAGAGTCACCACTCAGCTGTTTGAGGATAAAGGTGCTGCTTATCAGTCAGTCACTGACTGTTTGAGTGACGGCTCCAGTAATTACTGGCTGCATTGATACTAGTATTGTAGCGTTTAGTCGGGACATGCAGATGCAGAATGTTAGCATGAGGTTTCTGACAGAAAATTCTACTTTGTGTGCGTCGTTTCTAGTCTTAAAAGTGAGTCAGACAAAGCGAGTCACTAAGAGACTGAAACTTGACTTCATTGCTTTCTTATATTGCAGCGCTTTAATGTTATTGTCATGGTGAACATCTTCCAAGAATCTAAATTGTCTTCAGGTTGCTAATTACTCCAAAATAGCAATAATCTTTTCCCAGAGAGAGCCCCAGTTGCAGAGCCTTTTCTTTAATTGCCCTCTTGGTTGTGTTCACAAAGTTACATTAACCCAGGTTGTAGATAATTCAGTAATTTTTGAGTAGACAGCAAATGTTAATTTTCAAATATGACCTCCTCCAGTTCAGTGTTCTCAAAACGGGCTTCTTTTCTTTGAAAGCTTACAAGCTGCAGTATGAAATATCTGGAAAACTTTTAGACAAATACAGACATAGAAGAATGTTGACATCTTTTCTCTCAATGCACCTAGCAGTACGGTATTTCAGCACCACGGACAGTGACACCAGTCTGCAGAATATATATTCTGTCTTGTTAGATTCAAAATAAAGTCTCTGTGTGTTCAGACAGTCATTTAACTTTTATTTCTCTACCCATATCTTTCCAGCCTTTTGTTACAAATGGATTTCAGAAGGGGTGAGGGGACTTGTTGCAGAAAGACGACAGTGGAAACTTCAGTGTAGTAATGTAAAGTTTGGAAGAGTTTGTTGTGCCGGGGCACATTCACCGTAACTTTGGACAAAAGTGGCAAATGAATAAATGTAAATGTAAACAGGTAGCTCTTGGCTGTTCTGTAGTGACTTTAGAACTTAATGGTGAGTAATGCATAATTTATTGAATTCTTGATTATGGGCCATGAAGGGAGATGGTTAATCTAAACAAAGGTCTGATGCACAGCAGCTGCGTCATGTGTCGACTACCCACCTGAATTAAGTTATCATGGATTCTACAAAACTATGAAAACAGTCTGAATACTTTTCATTACTTTTCCAGCCTTTGGCCTTCACTGTCTCTCAGTCAAAGTGTAAAATTATATCTGTTGTGTTGGAGAGAAAAACATGAAGGTGAGTATGAATGAATACAAAAATCGCTTTCTAAATTAAACATTGTTTGCATATCTTTTTTTATTGTATAATGTTATAAATCTTTGTAGTTTCATTCTACTGTTGTGTGCATCAATGCTTTTCCGTTGAAATAAACAAAGTTGTTTTATAAATGTAAATACAGCAATAACTAGAAACTAATTAATTAAAGTGAGTAAGAGTAGCTCAACTCTAGAATAGTTGAACTCTTTAATCAATCACAACATGACTCCCTAATTCCTCAAATATGTTAAAAGGTATTGTAGAGATAAACTATTTTTAAATGTTTATGTGGCAGCTATTAATACATTCTACTGCAAATTATACATTGCATCTTTGCCACAGAAAACACAGTTGGGGATAAAGACTAAGAGCTGTTGTCCTGGTACATAACACAATACCTGAGCAGTGCCAGATTGATTTTTCCCTTCCAATGGCAACAATCACTTTAAATCCACCCACCAGAACACCTCCAGTTTTTATGCATTTGAATGCATATGAATTGAAAAAATTACACATCTTGTGCTCCAGACACTGAAACAGACATGCAGCTTCCCCCATGTAATGATAACTTAAAGCTAATCATTTACAGAAATAACAGTGCACATTAACTATTATTAGGGGAGAAGTGGAAAAGTTATGCGACGAATGAAAAATTCTAGCTCAAGAGAGAAGTTGAAATCCTGCTAACCTTCATGCCTATCATATACTTGTCACTGATTGGCCAGTTGTATGGCCAATCAGTGACAAGTACTCATGAATGTCAGATTGTCAGTTTCAAAAAATTTAGAGTAATCATCGGCTACAACCCTCCACAACTCTGATATCATGAAGGTTTGTTCCACTCACTGACTTTTGCATTTGGGTTATTGAATCATTGCTTTGCATACTGATCCCTTAAGAGTCTGCCTAGTGGGCATGTGAGGCTGTGATCCTCATTTTAAAGAAAATGATGAGGATTGTGAAAGTTTGTGTTTGATTCTAAGTAGTTCTGGTGAAGTTCTATTACTTTGTTTGATTATTCAAGCGGTATGATTAATATATTATGACACCATCACATCTTCCAGTCCACCAAATTTCACTGCAATCCATCCTATAGATCCAGAGATATTCCTGTCTGAACCAAAAACCTACTGTAGAAAAAAATGGTGATTATTGTAGTCTTTAGGATACATCATCTGGGAACCATGAATGTCTATGCAAAACATAAAAAAAGATATCTGGACAAGGCGTCTGACTGACATTAGCAACACCAGCATGGCTATATTAAGCACCAAGTGGTCATGGCTCACTGTGATTTTAGAACAGCTAAGGGCCGTCATTAGGCACAACATGAAGCAGATCAGGGAACAAATCTGTTTGAAAAAGGTAGTGAGTAATGGACTGTTTTCACAGCAGACATTATGACTTGTCAAAGCCGGTAAACACAAGAATCAGTACTTAGCAGTGTATTTGCGGATTGCAACGCCCTCCACTCACCCTCCTATTCCAACCGTGAAACTACAGTGAATGTGAAAAATGATCTAGAGCCAGTGTTGGGTTTGTCTATTCTCAGCTAATGCAAAAACATGGAGGACACGATGGAAGATATATCTGTAGATATAAAAGGCTCATCCTTAGTTAGTTAATTTAAATAAAACTTTTAATAAAAGTACCGGTAATAACTCAGTTTCCACTAAGTGTCCCAGTAACAGTGACAGTGAACCAGCATCCAACATAGCAGGAAGTGGAATGCAGCCATTCCAAGTGAAAATGTCTGCTGTGCAGCCAGTACAGAGACAAACTGCTGCTCAAGTATAATTCATGTTAATTATGATGAACTCAAAATAAACTTTCCTCAGTTACAATATCGAGTGTCTGAAAAGAGAGAGAGAGAGAAAAAACGTCACATTAATAATGATCCTTTACATTCACAAAGTGAGCAGAGTGAGAGTGAATAGAGCAGCTCTACCACTGAGGAGTCTTTCAAGATACCGGGACAGAATGACCTGTGAAAGAATAAACCCTCATTAAGTTCTGGATAGGGATTATCACTCCTCAGCTGCAGACTGTCTGGGACCGTAAAGAGCTTTAGAGCATCATTTCCTGCAATCCATTTTACTTTTACACATCTCCTCTGCTGTAGGACACCACACATTGTGCTGCCTGATTATTCCTGATTTTGTCTGCCTGTCAGTTTACATCTTTATTTGTCCTACCCGTCCCTCCTCTCTCTCTCTCTCTCTCTCTCTCTCTCTCTCTCTCTTTCTGCTCCTTTTACTTCTTTCTCTCCTGTCAACTCTTCAACCTCCCTCCTTTTCTCCCTCCTCAGCCTTCAGCCTTGTTGTTCATTCTCTCTGCCTCCCTCAACACCTCCTCTGCTTTTTCGTCCCTCGTCTTCTCTTCCTCTCCACAAACAACCCATTCCTTTCCTTCAGATCTTTCTGCTGTAGCACCGAGCCACCTACCCACGCACTTTTTTCCCTTCCGTCCATCTTTTTCTGCTATGTGTGACCTCTCTTTCTCTTTCTCTTTCCCTCTCTCTCACACTCACTCTCTCGCTCTCTTTCCTCCACCCATCTCTCTCTCTCTGAATATTTCATGATTTGGTGGCACAGTGCTGAGGTGAGGAGCCTTCCTCTGTCTAGAGCTTGCGCAGCACAAATATTTACTCCCTGTGCTGAGCTTAGTCGAGTGTTAGGACTGACTAACAGTGTCTCTCTTTCTGTATGTGTGTGTGTGTGTGTGTGTGTGTGTGTGTGTTATAAGTAACAGTGATTACATGTGACATGGGCCCCAGAGGGGAAAGGAGGTCTTTGGTGTCTTTCTACATTGATGTTACTGCTTCATTGCACACTCTCTGAAGTCTTCTAGGATAGATAGATAGATAGATAGATAGATAGATAGATAGATAGATAGAAGTAGGACAGGAGGAAAAACAAAGGAAAAGGAGATGAAATGGAGAAAGTGTGGGAGACGGAGTGAGGAATCTCACGGTGCCTGTGCATTGACAAATGTCTGTTCTGTTTTGGCTGGCGAGAATGGAGCTCAATTGCAGGTCTGGAGGAACATCAAAACACAATTAAGGGCTGACATGGAACTGGTCATGCAGAAGAGTGAGGACAGGAGAATACGAAGCCGAGCTGGAGGATGAGGAGGAGGAAGGGGAGGAGGAGACCTGCATGGGTAAAGAGAGAGAAGGACAGGAAAGTGAGATATTTGGGAAACAAACAGAGAAACTCAGACACGTACTTGTGTTTTATTGGATGTGATTAGGGGAAAAGCGTGTATGTGTATGCAGAGGTTAGACTGAGTTTATTATGGACTGGTCCTGTTCATCACATGAATAATCATTTCTTGTGTACAGGAATTATAATGCATTTAGAGAGGCTAATTTAATTTTCAACTAAGTGATTCTGTAATTTACTATTCATGAACTTGTTTGAAGTCAGTGTGCAGACACGACCGTCAATTCCTTCCAGATTACGAGGAGTGGCACCACTCCAAAATGTAGAAAATTAGCTCTATGGTTCTCTACAAAGCAGACCAGATTTCAGTCCCTGTGTCTGCTGCTTGGTCACTCAGGCCAGACACAAATATCTCATCTTCTGTTGGATGGATTGCCATGAAATAGCCTCGACATCCATGATACCCAAAGGAAAACTACAGAGTTTGGCGGTCCACTGACTTCTCATCTAGCACAACTTGGATGTCAAAATTTCACTTTTATTCAATATTTGGATTTAAAGGATCAGTGTGTAGGATTTAGTGTCATCTAGCGGTGGCAATTGTCATTCCAAGCGTGAAAGAGAGACTATGGTAGCCACAAAATGTGCAAAAAAAAACCTCATTATCTACAGCCAGTTTGTCCATTCTGGGCTACTGTAGAAACAAATGGCAGACTCAATATAAAAGTCATTCTAAGGTAATAAAAACATAAGAATCGCACTGGAACTTTAACAAACAGCTGCAAAACATGACATTCCAATCAAGTGGTGGCTTGTATTTAGTGCTAATTAGCGAATGTTAGCATGGTAAGCCACAAAAATAACATGGTGTACATGGTAAACATTACAAACTGCTGGATTTAAGCATGATTGTTATCAAGACTGTTACAATAATCATTTAGATCAAAACACAGCTGTAAGCCTCACAGGCCAGCTCGCATGTCTGTCGACACTCGGTCTTGTTATTTACTGGTGGTCCTCATCCTGCTTATTTTCCATCATTAAAGTATGAAGTGGAGCTGGGAGGGGATGAACTTGGTGCACGGCAGATGTTTTTACTTGTCAAATCTGGAAAAACACAGGTGGACTTATTAACAGTAAGGACAGCTCAGCTCCATTAAGCGTCCCCAGTGTAACACTGACAGTGAACCGGCACACACACACACACACACACACACACACATACAACAGCGGGGCCTCCCACTTGGGGAAACGCATCTATCATTAATACACCTTTGAGTTTCCTGCTATAGCACGTCCGCATGTCCGCTGTGCAGCCAGTCCATTAGCTTTGCCTATCATGGACTGGTAGAAAGAAAATATGCCTACCAACATCTCTAGAGCTCGCTAATTAACACAGTGTGTGGTTTAATGTGTACACAGAGAGTAATGTGATATTTCACATGGTGTGACGCTAACCAGGCTCAGCCTTGTGAGTGTGAGGTTGCCAGTGTGGCCCCATTATTCCCGTACACAGACCAAAACCAAAACCTGTGCTCACCAATCCTCTCTGGCGCTACAGCAGGAGACTGTACAGAATTGCTGCGTCGACGGATAAACTCTGCTTCTTAAAGTGAACTATTATATCATTATAGTGGCAAATCTGTCACGGTGCCCATGGACTCCTTTACTATCTGAACATACTTTTTTTGTTTGTGTTTATTTTTTTTCCTTTTCTTCAATTCCAATGTATTTTATTTAGGTCTTCATTTTGATGAAAATCATCCACCACTTACGATTTTCCTTTAACATGCATTCCTTCGAGAATGCATTATAATTGACATGCTTGAAAAATCTGGATTTGAACTTTCAAGTAGCTGTATGTCAGAAACCGAGTATTTATCTACCTAAAGGCCTGACAGCTACAAAGCTGTGAAGTCAGCAAGAAGAATCCTAACTTCAACATTACAGTCCAGTGGACTAAGCCTACCTCTACTGTGACTATTAGCCACAACTTCATTACTGTTAAATGGAACAGTGAGCATTGAACGAGCTCAGAGCTGAAAGAAAATGGGCCATATGAAAATGAAGTCATGTGTATGTTAAGTTTAATATCCATTCTAGGCTTGCGCTGCCCTTTTTGCAAGCGTGTAGTCTTTGATTGATAAACTTTATTTTCCCTCAGGAAGAAGTTTCATTTTAGTCAAAAGGAAAAAGGTCACAATTAACATTTTGTTAATGTTTTTGGGATCCCTCGGGAGAAAAAAGCTAGAACCGTGAAAATAAATAAAGGGAGAGCGAATAGAGACACACTAAACACAACAGATAACATACATTAAAATCTCTTCTAACGCGCTGCAAAACAGGGCACTCAGTCATCATCATTATCACATTGTCAAGGAATAAATATCCCAAAGTTTCAGTGTAAACAAGGTGAGTCATGCTCTGAGTTTGACTTTACTCTTTCTAGGATATCGTATAAAACTGTTTATTGGGAATAGATGGCAGTCTGAATAATTAAAATCTAGATTATTAGTCAGAAGTCAAATAAATTAATCTGTAAAATATGAAGTTTCTTAGTGAAATTAGAGTTGATCTCTATCCCATTGTGCAAGTACAACTAACTCAGTAAGGTTTGTACTGCATATAACAGAAAGTCCCCTGTGTTTTTCTTCATAACAGAGGACGTTTTAGGTATTCAACCCTACACCTCTGGTACAAAGAGAAGGTGACATATCAAACATCTAGAGGACGTCACATAAACTGCGATCCTCCCTCTCCTGCTGCCGACTGAGCTGACTTCCTTTGTTCTAAAGCTGAGAAAGGCTTTCAGTCGATGTGTTACCACATTTGAACACCTGTGAACACCTGTTGTTAGAAGATCGATCGCGGTGGCAGGAGGGGAAGCCTAGATTTGTGGTTTAGGAATTGGATTTAAGCTGTGTCTTAGAGGCCCAGCAGGATGTTGAATCCTCTGAGTGATTAAGGGATGTGAAAGGTTTTGTGCCCTTGAAAAGTATTTTATATTTACAGGTCTGTGCACACTTTCCTTTGAAGGAACTATAGGCATTAATCCATAATATAATAATGATGATATAGTGATGCACCATAAATAGATTAAAACAGTGGTCTGTGTCTATGAATTTTGGATCAAAGGCAGGATGGCTCAGCAACATCCTGTATACCAACCCAAGTCTGTGTGTTCAAGTCCAAATCGCTGTGCCAGGAAAAACAATAAAAACTTGACAATTATGAAAAGCTCCTGTGCCAGCTCTTTCTTGCTTCTTCCCCCTCTCTCTCTCTCTGAAGCAAAGTGTCCTGATGAGGATTAAGCTCAGGCTCAGTTTGATAAAGATGAGTCAGTGAAACACTTGTATCACTCCTCCAAGGGAGATCTTAAAAAGGTGGCACCAGGCTGATGCCCTCTCGCTGACCACAAAGACATCCAGCAAAGCAATCTCTCAGTGTGCTGGATCCTCCCACGAGGTGGTCAAGCAAGATTCTTTACAACTTATTTCATCAGAGAATATTTTTCTCGGGCCTCGAGATGCATGACCCGTAATGCATGAATTATTTGTATATAGTTAGAGAGCCTTGTTTTGTCGATAAGTGCGTCTGCATTGTATTTGCTTTTGTTAAAAATCTGCTTTATCTTGAACTCCATAGTGTCAGTGTGTTTTCTCTTTGTAACCCCTCTGTCTGCCATTCTCTCCTCTCTGTCCTACATATCATCACTCCCTTTAATCTTTTCCTTAAGGATGGACTCGATGACTTGTACATTGCAATCAGTGAGTCCATCCTCATCTCCTCCACCACCATCTGGTACACACTTGCATACTTGCAGTACTTGCTTTCATCTTTATTTATATTTCCTCTCAGGTCTACGCCTACTGTGTTTATTGTTATGCACCAATATACCAAGGCAAATTCGTTATATGAGAAAATCTTCTTGCCCGTAAACCTGATTCTGAAACTGTTGGCCTTCCTTGGTCTAAGCTAAAATATCTCAACAACTATTGAATGGATTGCTGTAGCATTTTGTACACACATTCATTGTCCCCAGAGGATGAATCCTTCAGACTCTGTTGAACCTGTGACTTTAATTTTAGTGCCATTGTGAGGTTAAAATCTTTGAGGATGAGTGAAATGTCATAATCATGTCTCATCTGGCTAAACTGTAAAACACTAGTGATCCTTTAACTTCTACTCTAGTGCCATCATCAAGTGAAACATTTAATTTGACCATATAGTTTGGTTTATGAGCAAATACCTGCAAAACTACTGCATTCCCACCAGCCTTAGCTGCTTTGTGTTTAATGCTACTAATCAGCAAATGTCAGCATGCTAAGAACCTAAGACAGGTTATTATTATATCTGAGATTTGGCATATCTAAAATTGGCATGTCAACAGTGCCATTGTGAGCATGTTTAGCATTAAGTTCAATGAGTGGCCATCGATGACTCTTCTCTTTTTTCTATTCTTGTATTTCCATTTTTACACATGCTACTTTGACAATTTGCAGCGTACTATTAATATCTGGATGGTGTACTCATAACAGTCCAAAAGCTGAGTGGACACTTCTAGTGGAAGGCATTGTGGCGCTGTGAAAATCACTGCTGCTAAAGCTGGAGCCACAATTTACAATTGTAACTTGTACATATGATTTATATCTATGTGTTTAGTCTTGATGATGACGCTTTACACTGTTGCAATTTGAAGTTTGAAAGAGTTGAAGAAACAGAGGAAGTGGTAAAATGTTGTGATCGTCATTTCCAGTAAGTGCACAACAGCTGTACTATAGCGCACTATGCCAGGAAGTACAGAGTGTATGCACTGTACTAATGGAAGTATCTCAATTGAGTCTTGTTCACTTCACTTTCATATTCCCTTCATCTTTGACCAGTTTTGAGTCTAATTTTGCCGTTCTCTCACCTGCCATCCTTCTTCTTATGGCTCATTGGTCTCATTAAAGGTTAGAGCCTCATATGACCCGCAGTGTCTTTCTACTTCCTGCCAGCTCCACGAGATCTTCCACCTCATTAACTTTCAGTTAACATGATTAACCTCACTTGTCTTCAAATTGCCTACAACAAGTGTCATGTGTAGCGCCATGTCTGGATGAGAATCCGTGGCAAAAATCGCACTTTTGTAAAAGAAATTCGATCGATTTGAACTTTTTTTTTTTTCCTAATTCTTTTTTAGTACCTTACCAGCTGGATGAAATTTGTTTAACATATTCACTTTCACTTCTCTTTTACTTTCTCTTTTCATCATTAAAACTTAGGCCTTTTCATAAATCAGTCTGGTTTATCTCTTAATTGCCTAAAATTTTAATGTAAAATGATCATTTATCTCTCACAGTAAATACTATGGTGCAGTGCATTTGACTAATTATACATGGTAATGCAATAATACGGTTATTATTCATACGGCTTTGTGTAAAAATTTGGCTCATAGTCATTTTTCTCAACAGATTTCTCTTTACTCCGTCTCGGCGCCTCTTCGTCTGAACAGGTGCACTCTGGTAGTTTCTCAAAGAAATTGAGTTTGTGGCCACGATGACAAAGTGTAAATTTAGCTGAAACAAAAGAAATGCGTTTGAAAATTTGGAACAGTCGTTGGCTTTTACCAAATGCATGCTGGGAATGCTGCACGTCTACTACTGAATCCACTAAACAGGAGGCACATTATGCAAAATGGATGGATGAAGTTTATCTATTAAGCTTCAGATGGAGTTAAATCCATTAATAATTTAATTAATAATTTCATTTAAATCCCCTCTAATTCATGTTTTATAGCTGATGACGATGACGATCATGATGATGATGATGATGATGATGATGGACATACAAGTGGGTGAAAAAATGACTGGAATAACAAGTCTGAAGGGAGTTGAAGTGGTAGGAAAAACATTTAATTAGGAAGTTTCAAGTTGATATTATCTGTGTTTCAGACACGCTGATGACTCACAGCTTCACAGCTTTGTCACATTTTGTTCCTGAAAAGCATTCATCTACTTATGCCAGGAAAAAACAAACAAACTGAAGATGCATGAGTTACCTTGAACAAGTGTGATGTAATTTTCTGTGCAAATTAAAAACTTGATATCACCCTGGTGAAAGTGTTTCGCTGTGCCTGAGAACAGATATTTTGGTTGTTCTTGTGATCGGTAGGTCGTGTTGAAAAGGAGCTCATTTGCCACACAAGTCTGGAAAAGTAATTATACTGCCGCCTCACTGTGTGACTAAAATCTCCAAGCACCTTTTAATAATAAATTTATTATTCATGATGATAATTGAACTACTTCTGTAGAACCATTTAGTCACCTGCATTATTCATTTTAACTAGCTGTGCATAATGAAGCAGCGACAACACAAAAGACTGTCTGTTTGTGTTTTTTTACAGTCGTTTCCCTCAAGGCTTTGATATTCATGTTTTTCTTTCTTTGCCTGTTGATATATTTCTGTTGGCATGGATTAAAAAAGTAATCTGACATTTCATACTTTCTATGTATCCGTCTGGGAAGTAGTACAAAAGGATGGCGACTGAATTGCTAAAGAAGAATATCTGTTAATGTTGCTTGATCCATAGAGATCCTTCTTTGTGCATCCGATCATGCACATACCTTCATGTGAAACACATGTGTGCACTTATAGCAAAGTAATGCCCCCGCAAAGCTGCTGGACCCCTACTGTTGTGTGTGTATGCAGCGTGAAATTAGACACAACAGTTCAAAGTAGAAGACCCTCCGAGACATGAGAAAATTAAATACTAATTTTGGTCCACGGTCTGTAGTTCAGTTAATGTTCAGCCATGAATTCTCCTTATTGCCCCAACCAGTTAAGAGTCTCTCGGTGCTTGTTAACAAGGAAATGGTGCACGGACATGAACGAATCAGCCAATTTGCCTTTCCAATCGCTCATTATCTACGGTTTGATTTACATTTAATAAATTATATATTAATAGCTTTACTGAATTCCCTGAGAATCATTTAAAGAAGCTCTATTACAAGATTTATTAAATGTAACTTCAGTATATTGAATTGCCGAAGCCTTATTCTCCAAATATAGTACTTATTGATTTCGGGGAGGAAAAAAGGCCTCATTCAGGCCAGCTTTGATATTCTGGCCAACAGCCACCTGTCATATCGATGTGATCCACCCCCAGGAAAGAGAAATATGAACACACAAACACCACCTCTCTGTCCTCTCAGCTCATCTACACTACAGTCTGTGTGCACCTCCAGAACCAACAATGTTTTTAAAGAAAAGAAACAAACTTTGGACTTTGCTCTTCCACTGAACACAGCAGTGCTATGACAAGAAAGTCAAGGAACTAACTTTGCTTGATTCCTAAAGATTAGTCCACTCTTTGCTATTTCATTTACACTGTGATTTCAGTTTATTTGAAAGATTGGCAAACTACTACTACTAGTGGTTTTATATTTGAGTCCTTGCTAGAATTATGATTATTTTTATCTTATTATACTTCATTATAGAGAATTATCTCAGCAGTTACTTTTCTATCAAAAGGAATAAAAATAATGGATATCAAATTTTGATTTGATGATAGAGTCTTGTGACTAAAATCCTATCGGAACTGTTCCACTTTTAGTTGACTAAATATTACAAGATATTAGTATGCAGTAAATTTAGTTGACTATTTACAGGTTTAGTTAAAGTGTTATGCATTATTTAAATGTTACTCTAGCATTTCCAAGCTCATTATATACTCCTCTTAAGACTCATTTTGGCTCAGCAAGCAGTCAGGAATTCTGTATTAAAGTCTTAACTTTGTCTAACTCAGTCTGCTCAAGCCAAATATTACACGGAGCTGAACTTTAGAGGTCATGTTTACACCAAACAAAACAAGAAGTGTGGATCCTTGCCCTACATTTCTCACACTGAAAATGAAAAAAATTGCAGTGACTAATAACCCTCTCAACATTGGGCACATTTAAGCATGTGAGTAATTAATACTGACTTGAAAAAGAAATGCGAACCTATCCTTTGGATTTATTATTATTAGCATTTCTCATCTTGATATTATCACACCATCAGTTAGGGTTTAACATTTGAGGCAGTGTTAATAAAGTGCATTCAGCTATGTGGAAACAACCCAAAAATGTCCCCATAAAGTGATGGCCATGCTTCACTATTTTTCTCTCTCTCTCTTTTTTTTTTTTGTCTGTCCCTGTGTTTACCTCTTCCCCCGCGTTTCCGTCTGTCTGCCTCGTAGCGCTTCTCTCTCTGCACAGCTGCTCATCATCTGCAATCAGCACACCTGTCTGCCATCAAGCCATCACCTCTTCCTTCAAGAACACTGCTCCATCAGCGAGTCCTCGCTGATCATAGTACCACTCACCGTTTGTTCATGCTTCCTGTTCTGAAGCTTCTATTCCTTTCAGTCTGGTTAGTTTGTTTGCCTGCCTACCTCTCTCTCTCTTTCTCTACACCTGTTTTCCCAGTTTCCAGGATTACCTGCCAGACCTGCAAGCCAGCTGTCATCCCCTAGGAATCTTTCTGCCGAACTCCCTCTGGATTACTCCTCTTCACCTCACAGCCATAAACTCCAGCCAGCCTCCATCTCACCATAGATGCCTTTCATGACAGACATTTTGACTTGTCAAAGTGTGTGGGGGGGGGAGCTCAGCTGGAAATGATGACATTAAGGCTGGCTTCATTCCATTAAGTGTCTCAGTAAACCATGCCAGTGAGAGAGCATACACACCAAAGCCCTGCAACCAGCTCGCCTAAATGGAATGCAGCCATCGCTTAATTGTTTCATCTGTGCATTTCCTGCTTTGCTTTTTTTTTAAATTACATCTTTTTGTTTGTCTGTCTGAACAGATGTGTTTTCAGTCTTTGAAGATGGTACCCGATACGTTTCAATGTTAGTCAATGTGTCAGCTCACACAATCTCCGTCCCCGCTGTGTCACGGCTCCGGAACGACTGCGGCGACCGGCAGCCCTCCGCAACACATACGAAGAGCTTCTGTTTTTCACGGACGCCGGAGCAGGCCGCATAAATTCAGCACAGAGCAGACCGTGCGGGGAAGGAAATCAGCAAATTCAGCACAGAGCAGACCGTGCGGGGAAGGAAATCAGCTGATTTTCAAAATAAAATACTCCGTGTTCACCGCGGATCGAGTTTCATTACAAGAACACGTCATAATAGGACCTGAAGTCAACAGGTGAGGGGTTTTCAGGTGTCTTTTCACACCGTCGACACCATGGATGAGGAGAAGTAGATTCTCATAGGTCCAAAATCAGGCTATCAATTTATGACACCTCACATCCTTTTTAAGGACACCAGAAAAAAAGATGTGGCATGGAATGCCATTGCAGGAGTCAAAGAGACTACAGCCGGCAATATCGCACGATTATGCGTGAATTCGCGAGATCTCACGACGCTGACGTGAGTACGCTGTCGTTCCGTTCCGCATGCAGTGTATTTTAGGGGTTAGCAATATACCCCGGACAAGTCACCAGTTCATCGTGCTCACATTCACACCTATGGACAATTAAGAGGCACCAATTAACCTGCATGTCTTTGCAGGAGGAAACTGTACTACCCCCAACCACTGCATCCACATGTTGCTCGTTCAATTTCAGCAATTTTTCATGAGCAGTTTAGCATTGCCACTCTCATGAGCTAAAAGTAGCTGATATTAAGTTTAACCCCCCCCCCCCCCTGGCCCACCCTTGCAGGTGCTATCACTTATGTTGCTTGATTAGACTTCCTCAGTACAAATTATGCTTGACTGACGTCTCCTTCACTCTGCTTTTTCTTTTTTTTTTTTCTTTTTTTTGACAGGACAGCTGTGTCATAATCAGAGTTTGGCGACTTCACGTATAATTAGCATCATAACTCTACTCGACCTGACTGATGGTATAACCTGTCTGGGCCTTCAAACGCTGGACAAGTTGATACTAAATAAAGTTCTGTAATGATTTAAAAGTCAACTAAACAGCTAATACACAACTGAGTAATGACAAATTATACGGTTTCAGTAGGATATACAATTGGTAGAATCAGTCATTTGTGTCAGATTTGATGTAGCTTGATAATTATAAGAATTGTATATAGCAAAAAATATATTGGGGTATTAGTGCTCTCCCTGCTCCCTGCCGATTCCAGCTACTCCAGCCTACTCCCACAGTCCAAAGACACGCACTTAACAGGTTAATCTGTGACTTTAAATTGCCCATAGATGTGATGAATTGGTTACTTGTGTAGTGTGTACCGCCCAATGTCATGCTGGGATAGGCTCCAACCACCCGCAACACAGTGCTTACAGAAAATGGATGGATGGATGGATGGATGGATGGATGGATGGATGGATGGATATTGGTAATGGTGTACAATTTCATGTAGTATACGTACAAATAACAAAAAGGTCACGGTAGTTTTCAGTGCAGGGCACTTTGTTCATAATTCAGGACATAAAGATGCGTTTCAGAGATTTCCAAATGGATCTAAGACGATCTACAAGATGTTTTTTGTGCCCTCACATGTATAGCAATACAGAGATTGTGTGCATATACGCTGCTGTCCGTGTGTACACTGCACTGACAGCTGTAATAGTAAGCACTCTTCCTTTCTCCTCCGTCTCTTTCCCTCCTGGGTGAACGGTCTTGAAAATGTATGTTATGGGTCTTGAGTCCTGAGTGCACTTGTAAGTTTCACAAGAACATCAAAACACAATCAAGTCATGTGGATCCCTGAGGCTCCAGGCTGGGAGCTAGCACTTAGGCAAAGAGAGGATTAAGGTGGGGGAGGTGGAGGGAGAGAGAGGGACTTGAGAAATGGGAAAATGAAGGTATGAAGGGAAGCAGAGGAGAAATGTGCGGCTGGAAAATGGATGGATGTAAAGAGTGGCATAAATTACTTTCCATCATTTAATACTATTGAAGCCAGATAAGAGATTTCAATACAAAACCTAGATTGGATGATATTGCATGGTTCATAACAGTTTTTTCATGACACATGGTTTATGACTAATTGATTCCCTCATGCATTCATTTAGAAGTTTTTACTTTGCTCTGTCGTTAAGCACTGAGTTCACTGAACTGATCCGAAGCTCAGCTCCAGCCTAGAAACCTCTTAAATTACAGGTGTCAAGATTCACTACTGGGCTTAGTGAACTCTGACAGCCAGAGAGGGGGAGTAAGCCAAAATTAAAAGTCTATTGTTTTATTTTATTCCTTATATGGTCTAGAAATCCCGCTCCATTTTGCTCATTTTTGAAGCCCGAGCATGAGGAATGGTAATTGAGCCATCACTACAGGAAAGAGAAAAAGATGAATAGACAGCAGGGGAAAAGAGAGAGAAGTGGAGGGGAGAAGAGGAGAAAGATGAGACAGAAAACTGGCTCGGAGGGGAGAGGAAGCTTATCTCCTTTTAGAATTTTGGTTCATTTGCAGTTATATTTGTATTCACCAAAACATTTTGGAGGAAAACATAAGGATGAAAGATTATTACTGATTACTGAGCGTGTCTGCAAAATCCTCACTGCCAGCTGCTAACAGCTTTTTAAATTAGTTATTTGTTCAATATCTTATCGTGGGCAACAAGAGTGCGGCTGAGGTTAAACAACCGTAATAACTTGGTCAAGCTTCGGGGAGACTGTGGTCATTGTAAAATAATACAAATGGTGAGGTTATGGTGAAATGGGAGCTGGTTAAATTGTGGTTTAGAAGTTGGAAATGGTTACTTTCAGAGTAAGATTAGACATGGCTGAAGGTTTCATTTATTGTGTTTTATTATGATTCATAAGAATCAAGAACAGACTTCCGTCTCTGCTCATGCCTACTGCGGGATTCATAAAACCATAATAAAAATAATAATAATAATAATAATAATAAAAATCTTTTCCTGGTTCATTTCTGCTTTTTAAAGAATTTTGTTTAACTTAAGAAAGTACATCAATTAATTGATTGGTCAACCAGAGAAAGTCCAATCCCAAACTCTTTTGAATGAATCGTTTCAGTCATTTTTCAGGCAGAATTGTAAAACATTTCCATTTCCCCTCTGTTGTGTTTGTTGCTCTGTCAAATGCCCCATTATTTTGATTTCTTCACTCTTGGCCAACACTGCCTTTAGTTTCCATTGGTTAAAATTCTGCAACCCCATTGAAATTCAGTTTTTTTTTTGTTTGTTTTTTGCTAATTACTTGAGTAATAAATGAGTTCTTCCTTGAAATTGTATCCCAACAGCCACAATAAAAATACACTTAAGAGAGAAACAAACACATTTATTAAAAACTATCCTGCACTACACTGCCTTTATGAAAAGGCTTGTATCCATTCATACAGAGCTGCATGACAACATACACGCACCCTTGAAACAATAGGCCTAGCATCAAAGATGTGTCACATGTGTATACGCATGTCCAAACAGACAGTTAAAGGAGATTATTGCCTGCAATACGTGCATTTAACTAGTATCCTAGATAATGAACAAATGAAGTTCATGCATCCTCGTCTCTGGAAGCTCGAGGCTACATTAACCAAAAATCAGCTGTCTTCGGTTAATAATAAATCAGTGGAGTACTAGTAAAAGACAAAGCAACGCTGATGCTTGGACCATGTGCACATTTGTATGCGGCACCGTATTCAAAGGTGTTTATGCTTCGCCGTTTGTACATGACCACTGCAGAGGGTGAACGTGTCAGTGTGGCTGAGCGTCTTTCATAGCTGTTTCACTAGATCTCCAGCTCTCTAACTCCAAACTCTGAAGATTGTGCATTCCTGATATTATTTGTTTTGTGTGTGACACTGGGAAAGCAATCTTGGCACCCACCACAATGGATATCTATCTTAATTTACCAGTTTATCGGCTCAAAGGAAATAGTTTCTACCTATTTTCCTTGAGCAATAATGATTCAGGATTTAGGACCACAGAAGGATAAAATGATGCCGTGATGAGGTAACGCTTAGGATGAAATGTTTAGGTATATTTGTTATATACAGCAATAAAATAGCTTATTGTGTGGGGGTATCATTCAATCTATGTATGTCCCTCAGTGTCATTACATTTCAATCTTATGTAATCTTATTTATCTATCTTATGCCATAAAATAATTATTTGTATCAGATTACAACTAACCAGTGTATTATCCACGAAAAACAAACAGCAGGCTACAGTTTGGTGTGTTTGTCATTGGTAAGGACGCTGGTGTTTGGTAGCCGTGGCCACGTTTACTTCAGCATATGTGAATTTTAAACCTGTTCCTCACATCATTTGAATTTACCTTATGCCTTACACACACACACACACACACACACACACAGTATGCTTGTGATTAAGGATGTCCAGGGCTGTCATTATGCCGCGCAGTGTGGGGAAATTATGTCTCGGTGGACCTCCTGCAAAAGGCAGAGCAAGAGTTAAGACATTAATAGGCAGAGAAAAGCTATACAGCATCACTGTCTACCTCTGTGCTAGGACTGGCAGGATCAAAGGCTGACTCTGAGAGGCGGAGAGAGAGAGAGGGGGGGGGGGGGGGGGGGGTAGAGAAAGACGGCCAGATACATAGACATAGAGGAAGGGAGAGAAAAAGTCATCCAGCGACAAGGAGACAGAGAGAATAGCAAGTTCTGAAAGCACAGAAGGGACAGGGAGGCAGGTAAAGAAAAAATCGACAGGGAGGATAAATAGAAGACATTTCCCTTCTGCCACCTGCCTTATTGCTGACTTCAGATTATGCGCTGCATTGGCCTCGGTGTCACCTTCTGTACGCCTTGTGAAACCCTTGAAACAAGGCAGGCATTGAACTTGTCTGGTCAGCACCCTGACTACTGAGTCATGCTAATTGGAAATAAGGCTGCAGTGAACATGTTTTCATCGAGGAATGATGCAGCAATGACAGCTTTTTTTTAAAGCTTTGGCACTGGCTCTACGGAGGGCAATGTCAAGTCTGTCTGTTACTACTTTGGTCCGGACGGAAATATTTCAGAAACTAATGATTGCCAAGAAATTTTCTACAGACATCCATGTCTCCCAGAGGATGACGAACTACAAATGTGAACCATCATAAGGTTCACATTTGTAGTTTGAAATGTCTCGTCAGTATTGAATGAATTACCATAAAGTTCATGTTGTCTTGTCTCATAATGTAATCTTTTTGTACCAAACTGTATCATTGTGATGGATCAGGCTTGCCACAGTAGAAGAAATCCGTTATTACTGTACCGCAGGTAATTTTACTAGTGGCAGATTTCACAGGCAAACCGCCCAGGTTTTTATCCAAAATAGAAATAAATGGTGTGAAAAATCTGAGAGGGGAGAGATGGCAGCCCTGCAACACTTCACAGCTACACACATTCCACTACGACCAGCTGAATATGAATAATAAATATGTATAAGTGCTTATGTGCTTACATAAAATGTGATGAATAGCCTATTGAATATCTAATCTAAGCGTTTTAAAGGTAGGCTCCAGGAGGGTTCCATTATTTCTGAATTACCTCAAAGCACTCTGAAAATTGTGCTCTTATTTTGAGGACGTGTTACTTATTTGATCCTTTGAACAATGCCCCCCCCCCCCCACTAATGTTTTTATGAAGTTTTAAGCTGAGAGCAGTGGTATGAAATCTATCAGTGTTAATCAGCCCCTTCATACCAGCCTCTCCCCTCTGACTTTCTTTCCCCTTTTTTCCCTTTGGGTGAAGAATCTATTATTCATGTTTTTCCTTCACTCCGGGAGTGTCCACTTCAACAAGGTTTGAAGTCGGGAAGTTTAACAGAAGCGGAGTAAAAAAAAAAAAAAAATTGAGATGAGGCAACTCAATCTGGGTTTCACCTTATCTGGATGAACGCTTTATTCTTGGCCACGTGTTCCTCAGAGGTCAGTGCAGAGGTCAAATAAGTGTTAAGACTCGGCCCAAGAGTGTTTATTCCTTTAGGATCAAATACAGGCTGCTGTAGACTTGGTTAACATGTAATGTCCAGTGAGTGGTTTGTTATCACATATATTGGAAGAGAATGGCACTTTTTATTAAAACACTTATCTTTTGTTGTGGGTGGCAAATAAAGCTTCACTAGTTTGGTAGAGCAGTTTTTAAGTCTCAAGTCAAGTCTTTTAGCAATCTGCAAGTCTCGCAGGTCTTTTGCGATCTTTGTTTTTTTTTTTTTCTACATTTCTATGACCAGGTTCTGTTAATTCACAAGCCTAAAGCTATTTAAATTCCTGGTATGTGGTAACACAAGGCCTTTCTGACAACTCCTCATTTATTTGTTCTAGGATTGTCTCAAAACCTCTGACTGATTTATTTTTTTTTTTGCTTTCAAGTCTTAAAATACATCATGTCTTCAGGGAGTCAAGTATTACAGCAGTCAAGTCTCAAGGCCTAATTGTTTTGATTAAAGTCTGACTGAAGTCTATGTGGTCCTTGTCTGTCAAGAGGCAAATCGTGTGGATTAGAGAAGCACGTACAAACACAAATTCAGTATATTTCACGTAAGGGATAAATCACATTATGTCACACAGTGATTTTTTAATTATGGACCTATTTATCGACTGTTTATTTCAGAAAACATTTTGTGTCACCATCTTAAATACTTAATATTTTGGACTAGTGCAGGGCCGGTCTTAGCTATGGGCAATGTGGGCGGCTGCATTCTCCGTGGGGGGCGCACGACCGCCCGAAAACGGGTGTTCGCCCAGGGCGCAAATGTGGCCAGGACCGGCGCTGGACTAGTGAATAAAACTGCTACACACATTTTAAATGCTTAGTTCTCTTGTTTTTCTTTTTTCCTTTGTAACACTGAATTGCTTTGCTGTCACCATTTTGCCTCTGTAAGCCAGACACGGGGGTCACAAATGGAAAAGACTGTGCGAACTCCTGTGGCATAGTTACGCTTTAAGCACTGAGTAGTCCAAACTCACATCCTAAATTGGCATGATTTGTGGCTAGTTTTACTGATCTGCTGTTCCAATTTGCATTTAATTTGAGGGAAAATGATGACTTGATACTTAAAACTGAAAAGAGCTGGTAGTTCTGTCTCAAATCCAATTTAGCTGGAAGACTGTCTAAGGTTTTAGTTTTATATCTTCCGATCAATTCTGTCTTTTCCTCAAAGGATGAATGACTGTCCGGGCCAGGGTAATCTGTCCTGCCTTCAGTCTGTTAAGCCTGTGCTTTGTCTTCTTATGCAGCTGTTATGGATGTCTCTTTCCCCGCAGCTGAGGCTCACAGAGGTCTACGGGAAGAACAACACATCTCTTCTCGGAGTAGTTTATCAAGGGGCCACACTGCAGTTAGTCTTGGAGTGCTCTTGATTTTCTTTCTTTTGCCCATGAGTCTCTTTTGAATTAAAACTGTCGACAAGTTTTGAAGAAACGCCAAACCTGAATACAGTTTTTTCAAAGTTCCGTCACTTCAGTATACCATGCTTTGAAACAGACCTGGATCACTACCCCTAAATCTCTAAACAGCAACACTTAACTTGTCCTTTCTCTCAGGTTTCTTTTGCATTTGGAATGTGTGTGAGAGACAGAAAAGGAGGAGATGAAAGGATGAAAAGATCCATTAATCTTGAAATACTTTCAGTTACCCTCTCACTTTCACTCCTGTCCCATTCGTTCTCCTCTGGCGTCGTCTGTCTGCGTTGACACTGATGGTACCTGATGTCTCCCCAGGCCATGAAACTCATGACAGGAAATTTGCTTCTGTATCCAATTTGCCCTCAAATAAAAACTCTGTATTTTTTTCTGTCTTATGTCTTTCATTTGCATTTCACAAAATTAAGTCATACTGTCTTTCTCTGGTGTGTAGATATGTCACTGCTGCTAGTTCGGCCAGAAAAAGTAAAACGATGACTTGAGCGGCATCCCAGGTGCAAAACAGTCGGTGGGCCAAGTCCTGTCCATAATGTGTTTCTCTCTCTCAGGGACCCAAGACTGGCAACTTCAGGTTTTTTTGGCAGGCTTGTTCATTCTTTGCAGGAGTGTGTACTTGTCCTTTTGTTGTATAATATTTCACATGTATTCTTGTAAAAAAACTGTAGCCTGATTAACAAAATTCTGTTTGTTTTTTGTGTGTGTGCACTAACAGTTAGACTTAACCCCTGTAAGGATTTGTGGACCCCCCCCTCAGAGATTAGTCTGTAACAATCAATCAAATGCAGCAATCTCGGTTACTCACTTCCACTGATGGAATATTGACAAATGATGACAGTTGAAATGAATGATGGATACCCCAAACGGTACCAAATCTATAGACTCACTTGTTACCTGTCTGGCACATTCAGTGTCAAACGCTTCAAGTCAAACATTTTTCACAAGTGGGAAAATATCAGATTGACAGCGTGATTGAATCTGTTTGGATTTAAGCAGCACAAATAATGAAAAGTCAGTGATTTTCTACTGCATCTTGTTTACAAATAATGTTAAGAATATTTCACCCATAAACACGATCAATTCTTCACCAGTTTGCAGCTGACTCTGCCTGTAGGCTGGGTTTCATTTTATTTTGAAAACAGCTTCCTGCTGCTGCTAACAGGGTTAATGAGAGCAGCAAATACTGAACCATACAGCACATTTACGGGCGGTGAGTGGCTTTAAAGCCTACACATTCTGCCAAACGGCCTTCAGTATGACTGACATATATAGCTGCCTAAATAACTTATCTTATTACTGACACGTTGTATGCCCCTAAAATAGTACATATAAAATAAATGGCTATGAGTAGTGGTGTTTGTGCTGCCCCTGCAGAAGTGGGTATACTCTAATTTATGCTTCCTTTTTTTGGCCCATCCACAAAGGATAAACGCCCTGTGGGCCAGTAGTACTTACACGTTGTCACTTAACTTTTGCTGCTTGACTTCAGGGAGTAAGGATCATTACGAAATTAACATAAGCCACAGAAGAGCTGCAGATTTTGCAATAAATACTGGCTGGCAGACGGGTGAGACAACCACATAATTATGCATTTTGAGTCAAGTATTCCTGATTACCAACTCCATCCGCTCATGAAAATTAGACAAGTATGTCATAAGTTCATCACCATCATAGAAAAAGAAATTCAGCTAGGCAAAACACTACTGAAGGACAGTTTGAGAAGTCATGACGACTGAAAAATAAGTAAGGATACTGCTGTATACCTGAATATAACCTGCACTACACCACTGCTTATGAGAAGATGGGATTAAAGGTCCAGTGTCTCTATTTACAGAATATAGCAGAAATGGAATATAATATGTACAACTATGTTTTCATTAATGTACAATCAAATGGAGTCCGCCATGTTTCTACAGTAGCCTAGAACAGACAAACCAAACATGATCATGTTGCCCCTTTGCACTTCACAACATAAGAAAAATCAGGCCTTGAAACCTTTTCAGATGATCCAGAACGTGGCGGCGTGCCTGGTTTTCCATCTACTCAAAAGGGCACGATACCCCGCTGCTCATCGAGCTTCGTTGGCTACCTGTAGCAGCCCACATTAAATTCAAATCCCTAATGCTTGCCTACAAAGTAGTCTTCTTTTCTGCACCCACCTACTTGGATCCCCCTTATACAGACATGTTACCTCACGACTGTTGCTCTCCGTCAATGAACGATGCCTGGCTCTGCCACCTGTATCCTCAGGGCAATCCAATTTTTAAAAATGTTCTCGTCTGCACTACCAGTTCCTACCAGGGCAGGGCGTCCCTCTCTACCTTTAAAAACCTCAAGGTCCAGGTCCTCAAGGTCCTCTACAACACTACCAACATCTGGATATGCTAAATCTACCGCCCTCTACAACTGTCACTTTATTCTATGCAAGCAGTACTACTGCTAAAACGACTAAATGTAAATGTATGTGAATGCAAACACTGGCTCCACATAGGGCACTCTGCATTTCTCACATGTTTCCCTTACACTTGGAATGGCCAGGTGAGTGGAGGGGGTTGCAATCACCAGTTTGACCACTAGATTCCACTAAATCCTGCACACCGCGCCTTTAATGTCACGCCAACACGTCCAAACACAGAGTGACAAAGCTGAATGCTAACATATTGTTAAAAAAAAAAAAAAAAATCAATCTGGCTCAACAGAGCTGAAGCCAGATTAGCCTGCTTAGCTGTAGTGCCCTCTGGCATTCAAGACCATCCAGTGCTCCATATCTCTTCCTCATCCTATCATCCACTGTTCTACAATTCCTCCTCTATTTCGCGGCCCCCCCTCCTCCCCCTCCTTTATTGTCAATGACTAGAGTTTTAATGATTACATCTGGCGGTGGCACAAATTAATTCCTGCCTCTCTGGCAAAAAGCTGTTCCCCACCTGATTATGCAAAGCAGGCCTACATTCTCTCCCTTTGAAGTGGAGGGAAAGCTGCTTAGAGATTCTCCCCTTGAGGAAACACTGCAATATGGAGAACATCAACAAACCAGAGGTTCACACAGAGGTCAGCAACATGGTTAACCCCCAAACGAAGCCCCCACTTCATCAACGCATCTCGCTACTTTTAAATTGTGTTGATGTCGTGACAGCGTAATGATCAGAAGCCGGAGCTACTTTTCAAAGACACGTAGAAGTGGGGTAAAAGTAGGACAGCCAATAAAAATAGCCATAAAAATTCAGCCAATAATGCATGCGTCTATGGACCACGCAGAGCAGTTGGATGAAACCGGTGTGAGGCTCTTGTAGCTTTCCTATTTCAGCAATCATATCTTTGACAGTGTCTCGCTCAGAACCGCCTGCCTTATATAGTATATTTAGAAGGAAGAAATAAGGGTTTCAACACACATAACAGCCTTTGCAAGAGCGTGCTTTGTCAGTCTGACATGTTCAAAAGGTAAAAATATGTGATTTCTCGTGTGTTATTGTCCACAGTTACTTCCAAAAACACCTTCGGCTTCTGGTCTGAGCAATCAGAGCGAGATGAAAAGCTACAACAGCGCCGTGAAATAGTCTACTTTTCACTCAAGCATGACACAAGAACAGTCCACCCAGGTAATGAGCCCCTACAAGAGATGATACTGCCTTCTGAATCACGCTGAAAGGGAGGTGCGATGACAGATGTAAGATTACTTCTGGGACATATAGCATGCCTTAATTCAGAGAAGGATGCAGGGAGGGAGGAGCAGCAACGAAGGAAGGGAGAGCACATGGTAATTATATCATCACTGCCGGTTATTACACTAATATCTCAGACAGAAAACTCTCAGCCTCCTGTTGAGTATGTCATGTCTGAAAACATTTGCAGCACTGTTATGGCACTCTTGTTTCAAATTGATTTCTTATTTATTTCAATCCAAATACAGGCCGATAAAGATATCAGGTATGGGTGTTCAGATTCAGTGATGACTTAAGAGGTAATCAGAATTTAATGAGTGCAACTTGATTTACGGACTTCAGATTCTGAATTCAGGCTTTTGTGGCGCCAAGTCTAGTAACAGCTCGCTTTCTAAATACCACTCAGAGTATTTAGAGAATAAAACTCACTCCAAACAGAATAAACTGCGAATGATTTTTCAATCTCACAATCCGAATTTTGCGGTATAACTTTAATCATATAACGTGGACATAAAGAAATCAATAATAAATAATAATAAAACAATAAATTAAAAGAATCGATTGCAGCAGTGAGAAGAATTGATTTTTTGGCCACTTGAGGGCAGCGTGAATACAACACTGACTTATTAGCGCTTGAAGTTTAAGTTGAACTTGTTAACAAACAGTTGCTTGCTCACACATTCAGTAATAACAGAGCACCATTATCATTCATTCAGAGTTCTGTTTGTGGTGAGTTTAGTCCAATCGTAACTTGTTTTTAGCTCTGTTTTTGCTCTGTAACAACTCCTGTGGAAAATATCTGGCTCTTTAGTTGCTAAGTGCTCCACTTAGAGAGTTTTCAGCGCCAGCTGCAGTCAAAATTGATGCTACGAAACCAGTGAGTGAACCAAAACTGTAATGTTGCAGGCTGGACAGCTGAACAACTCTTCAAAGCTCTGTAAAACCGAGGGGAGTTACAGATTCAGGTGAATTCTCCGTAGGTTCATCACCACCTTTCACATGTCACATTGTTTTCACTTTGTCATTTCATTCATTGTTATTACATAAATATCGATTATTTGCTGCTCGAAATAAATGCAGGTTGTCTACGGTCTATCTTTGGTTCAGATCCCAGATGGCTAGTATGAATGATGCGAGCGATGTTCTTTATTTGCTTGCGTGTCAGCTGAAATTGGCAGCGTGCTTAAAGTGAATTAGTTTGTCAGTTTGTTTGAGTGGGCTGTAAGCCAGCTCCATGAGGTACCACGAGGTACTTTGCATCTTAAAAAAAACGTGGTTTAGCCATTTGTTTCTACATATCTTTTCCGCACAGGAGGACACACACTATTTCCTCCTTCTAATCCGAGACAAAAACATGGGTCCCCAGGTCTTGCCGGGCTGAGGAACCACTAAAATGCCGTGTCTCTGGTGATAAGAAGACACATTCAGCGGCTGCAGGGAAGGCTTGGGAACTGTCTCTCCCCCATGATCAGCGTGAGCAGGACTAAATGCAAAGTATTTCGATAAAGGAACAGCGATCTCCTCCCACAGATCTTCGGGTTCAGCGTCGGGACAGTCGTTCAGCACCGTCTCCACCACGCTGTAGTTCTCAGAGCTGGACAGTGTGCAAGTGGAATAGACCACGACGCCCCCTGGACGCACCGCTGTCAGTGCAGACCTGCAGGGGAAAAAACAAATAGTGCACTCCATTACATGGGACTAAATATGCATTTTATACACAGCTGGATACTTTGAAATTGCACACTAATTGCCATACCACTAAATAATTTGCTATTTTTTTGCTATTTGACCACGTATGAAACAGCTGCCATTATATTTTGTTTTTTGTTGCCTTTCACATGGTAAAGGGCTGATTGCCAGACCCCTTTTATTTCTGACATACACTAATTGCCTCAGTCAGTCTGATGTAATTTAACTTTATGGCACGGTTTGTAATTGCGTTTAATTTAAATCCTTTTTCATACTGGGTTTATTTTGCACGTCACTGAAAACATAGAGAAAGATTTCATGATTATAATGTTTTATGTTTTTTTTTATTCCACTTCATTTAAATGTTTGGACACATTGCAGACATTTCTTTAGGTTTCAGTAAGGCTTACCTAAGCAGTTGAGCCTGGAGCGCAGGCAGCCTGGTTCTTTCCTTTAGTCTGTGCTCCCCCTGCTGGCTGCTGCAAGAATACAACCAGCTCCTGTCATTAGAACATGGAGCATCGACCAAGACCTGCAATAAAGAGAGAGCAAGAAATGTGAGAGAGTTCAGGGGGGTAAGGGAGAGGGTTTAAAAACGCAGATTTAAAAAAGGGTGGAGGTGAAAGTGAAGAGAAAGACAAATGCTGGAGGTTTTTGCGAAATAATCAAATTACGTTATATCTTCCCCACAGCAAGAGATAAGAGCCAATTATATAATCGGCGTATAGAATTAAGTAAGACAGGAACTGATTCTGAAATTTCACACCTCATGCTGAGAATCTTCACACAAATCTGTCCTCAGTGCAATTTTTTACAAAGCCATATCACTGCCACAACACCGCCTGTTTGTGCTACCCTGTTACCTTTCATTCTTTGTTCACACCGTGTCTAACTCTCACCCTTTTCATTCTGTGCTTTCCTCCTTTTTTTTTTTTCAATATTTTGCTCCATTATGAGTCACTTTGATTCCTCCCAGCCATTTGTCTGCCTCTTCCCGGCTCCTATTTTGAATAAAAGGTTTTCTTCTTTTCCTCTGGGCTTATTAGCTTTTGTTCAAAGGCTTGCTGTTCTCATTCGTTTCTAACCACGGCCTTGAAAAAAAAAAAGTGTGACACCTCAATTTGTTGAACACTGCGGAACAATTCATTCGCATGCTGCTATAAACATGACTCTCCCCCCCACCTTGTCATAAGTCCCTACTTCAGTTTGCCCAAAAGACCGTCCATCCTGTGCAGACACAATCACTCTGCTGTTTAGTGAGCGAGGCAGAAAAGACTCCAGGGTTTTGGCCAGCCAGTTCCGTCTGTGAGGGTCTGGTTCATTACAGCAGAGAAGAGCTGGAACACAACACAGTGCAGCATTACTTATTGCCAGTATTCAATGCAAATAGGATATTCACAGCAGAATAAAATATTCCTGAGATTCAACCGCAGCAACTTTCATGCAAAGTATAGTTTTAATATTAACACCCAGGGGTTGCATTGTGCCGGGGGCTGCCCCTCCGGGGCTCAGCCTCTGACACAAAGGCCTACACTGTTCTGTTATGATGCAGAGCTGGACAGCCTTATACGTTTAGTGTGCAGCTTGGGTCGGGTTAATGTCACTGTTTACAACTTCAAGTTTGATGTGAGAAAATAACAATTACTTTAGGTTAATTAAGACATCTCTGCCTGTGTCTTTGTGCCTAACACAAAATTAAGTGCAGACAACACGTGCATTGATGTCACTCATGATGATCTAGACTCTAAGGTTTAGTTGATGGAAAGAGTTGGATTGACCTTGACTACTGATTAAATATTGAGTTGAAAATGTTGATTAGATTTGATTGGACACATTGACCTTCAAGTATTCGGCCAAGCCAGAGTATAAAAATGTATAATATTGTGAGGACTGGACTAATTATCAGGCCAGCAGAGCCAAAGCGACACAGCACGGTGCACTTACACAAAGATTTTACTGTCATCAGCTGTCAGCTGATTAGTGTTTTAGGGTTCAGAGGGTTTCTCACTGTGTTATATCTGAATGATGGCTTCATTGTAATAGAGTGCAATGTACTAAACCGGCCTGGCTCCCATTGTAAATGTGCGGCACATTATGAAACTCACTGTACAACAACAGAGAGTCCAGACCGCTGAGCAACTCGAGCTGTACATCAAGTAAGAATAGAAAAGAATTTCACTTTCAAATCCTCAACAATTTGTGTCCTCGGAGTGTGAAAAGATGATGTAACACCACGGTAAACACGATGCTGTTTCAACTTTTTTGGAGCTATTGCAGGCATCGCATTCAGAGTGAGTGTGTATTTACAAAAAAAACAATAAAGTCAGTTTAAAACTTAAATATTGAAAAAGATTTGCAAATCATTGCATTTTCACACCGCATGCATACATTCAGCTGTGTGTGAGCTATATTACCTTCTTTTATCCTCTACTGCCTTTTTAAAAAAGCTGTACCCTAACCTACAATATTCTACCTCACTGGTTCTCAAACTGTGGTACCTAACCTACAATATTCTACCTCACTGGTTCTCAAACTGTGGTATGAGTACCAGTGGTGGTACGTCACCTTCCTGTAATGGTACTTAGAGGAAGCCCTGAAATATATATATATATATTTTTTAGAAATTTATCAAACCATCTACAACAGTTTGAATGAAATTAAACTAAGTTTAAAGTTACTCCTGTTACTCCTGATCCACTTCTCTTCATCATATGTCACTGTGTGAATGAACTTGATGACGTATCAAAAAAAATTATTTTAAGTAACATTCCACAGTACCTTTATACCACATGAGTTCTGATCAACAATAAATAACATTCTTATGAGGAATAAACCTGCCTCCTGTGTCAAGTGTCACTGTAGTAGTTGCTGGATTTTAATAAATGTCAGTGATACTTAGAGAGACGAATATTTTCTGAGGTGGTACATGGTGCAAAAAGTTTGAGAAACCTTTTTGTACCATACAAATGAAATCAAAGAAAAGTTTGCAAAGTCCAGTTAAAAGAATTGTTTTACCTGGGTTGGCACACTGCATTATGGCTAAAGCTTTGCCCCCGGGAGCAGAGCAAAGATCCAAAACCTTCTCCCCATCTCTGACTTGTAAAGCCAGCACTGGAAGCAGTGAAGCAGCATTCAGGAGGTAGTACTGCTTCAGCTGGCCAGGCCTGTGAGCCTGAGAGGGAAACCGGTGTGGATATGGGTGGATGTAACACTGCAACGAAGGATGGGGCAAACTGTATGAAGTCTCTGATTGAAGGTCCTGACTGAATGCATGAGAGGTGATGTTAGGTAGGAGATGGGAGTCATTAGGAGGGCCCTTGGAGGTGTCGTGAGGAGAGTCTTTTTCAACTTGCTGCTCAGAATTTGACACTGTTGACGAGCCACCACAAAGCAACGAGGACGCATCCGTTTGCGGCAGCAATGTGGAAAAGCCCTGTGATCGGAGAATCTGCGTGATGTCTGTCACAGCGCTGAAGCGGTTGAGCATGACCCCATACTGCCATGAGTGAGGGTCCAGGAGCACCGCTCTACAGAAGAAAAGCAATCACAATTAACGAAGGGTACAAACACTGTCTGTGTGTGAGCTGTGATAATTAGTTCAGACAAAACTTACCTTGCTGACGCCCACAAGTGTCCAAGCTCCTGACTGTACTGCTGGTCAAAATGATCCAGTACTTGTTGACACGAAGCTCTTTCTTTCTTGCGCCCTTTTATTACCTGATACAAAGTGAAAATGTTATCCAGAGATAAATCCTAGAGAGGCACGACTAAATCCAAAAGTACCACCTATTGAGACTTGGACTGAGTTCTTGATATAGTTCACTTACTTACTGGAAGATGCACATACTAGTTAAGATGGATTTTCCCTTTAAGTTCCTAAATTCTGGTTAGAAAAAAAACAAAAAACTGCTGTCTTATTTCTGGTACATGCATACCCCCTGGTGGATATCTAGTGTATAAACCATCCTGTGCTGTTGTTGCTATTGTTGGCAACAGAAAAAAACAAGTGAAAATCTTTTACTTTGTTGGTCTGAAAGCTGATTTTACATGAAATTAAAATGCATATATATTCATTTTACTGGAATAATATGCTTGTTACATATAAAGAACAGGCCAAATGAATCTTCACTATGAAAAAATATCATCAGACAACTTACAGTTTTGTCCAGTTGCTAACACACTGAAATGACATGGACAACACAAATATTTAAACTGACACACAGGGAGCAAAACCTCATCTCAAATCTCCAAAACTTTAAACACATTTTCTGCTTTACACACATTTTGCAATTCGAAGTGGCTCTTTTTAAGTGTACTGAACGTGGTTCTCTGCATAAGACACAACAATCTGACATAAAGTCACATGTTTGCAATTTCAAAACACGCCATAAAATAAAATGACACTACACGAGCTCATTGGTCACTATATGTGCCACCTGCCCAAACATGCTGTTATGTAATTGTTAACACTTCAATCAGGAAGTAAGCAATAAAAGACCATAGGTGAGCATCTTTGGAAGACATTGCTGAGAGAGGAAGAGGAGGAGGGAGTGTTTGAATGAGAGGGGGAGGAAGAGTGAGAGGTCGGGGTAGAGCAGTGTTGTCAAATTATTTTGCTTTCCTCTTTATTTTTTTATTTTTTTCTGACATTTTTTCTGCAATTGTATTTTTCAGCTTACTGTTTTGTGAGCATATTTTAGTTCACTCCAATGTAAATATATCTGCTGTGCATATGTTGCACTGACTTGTTTGGTGAAAAATAAATAAAATAAATATTTCAATAGCACGTGTGTGTATCTGCAAATATTTCTGTGCATGTGAACAATCTGAAGAATTCTCTACAGTTTGAACTATGTTAGTATTATGGCAAAGCATACTAAAGATGAGAGTGCTTTTCATTATGCCCAACAGTGTGTAGTTGGTTAGACAAAAATCTACGAATACGAATGAAGTGTGTGCCATCTGGTGCAAAAGTTTGATTTTGGTTGCAGTGCTTCATTTTGTGTGATATATGAGGTGTTTTGCAGTTTGGGTGTGTGGTTTGGTGAATTGTGTTAGTGTTTTGATAAAACCAGCATAGTTTGCAAAATTGTGTTTAAGCAAATGGAACAAAAACTGTAAAGGTCTCATATTTAAAACCTTTCCTGTGTTCTTTTTAAAAAAAAATTGTGTATATTGAAGATATATTTGTGTCATTATAGTTTCACATCTCCTCTCTCGCACTTCTCTCTGGAGCTCTTGCAAGAACAGGGCACATTTCATGTTGTGTTTTGTCTAATCAATATCAATAATAATCTTCTGATTGCCTGTTTTTTGAGTGACACAGCCAAACACACGTGAAGGATTGCAGCCTGCCCAGACACTGGATCCTGGTGAGCCAAGGCGAGGTGGTGACTGCATAGCTGTGACATCACAACCTTACTGAAGTCCTGATGTCTTGTTTGAAGGCATTGTTTCTGAATAATTATATAGCATATATGTACAGCTTTAAAATGGAAATCTGACTTTTTACAATATGGGACCTTTCCCTCCTGACAAATTGGCCAAATTCTCATGAATTACTGAGGTTTTATGAAGATAATATGAATTAACAATAATAACAATCAGAGCTAAGCTTCACCTGAAGGTAATAACTGTGCAGTTTGTCAAAATGTGTATGAGCAGCAGACCTGGACACGTTCATTAAACTGTCTATACACATAATATATATAGAGAGCATCCCCTCGTGTGTTTACCTTATTTGAGCTTCCTTTTTTCACGCGCAGCTTCAAACCAACTTCTGGACCCGCGTGACAGTTACACGAGCACAGAGATGTCCACGTGAGCTTTGGACGTTTAAAGCCGATCGTCCTCCACGCGCTGTAAAACTGATTTATTAATAACTTCAATTCAGACATGAGCTCTGTTTACAGTCTGCATGCGTGTGCCTTAAATCTGTCCTCCTTCAACACTGACCGTGGTTCTTGAGTTCCACCTGGTGGTGAGTAACATGTGTATACACACACACACACACACACACGCTCATTGACTGTTAGAGGTGGTCACTGGAAAAAAAAAAGAATAAACACTAACAATAAAAACATTAGTTTCACACCCATTATTCAAATATGTTAAATGTTTAAAATAAAAAGCCTTTAATTCAAATGTTGCTTTAACTCTCAGCAAATAGTTATTTAATGACGAAAATACATTATGGACAACAGGTGAACGTGTTATTTATTTTTATCTGTGGCCAAATTAAGAGAGCGAGTAAACATAATTATTCTAAATTAACTTCTTAGCTTGTTAGGTCACTGGTTCTCAAAGTGAGGGCCGGGACGCCCTGGGGGGGTCGCAAGATGATTTTCAGAAATAAAATTAAATGTAGAAACTTTTAGAAATAATTAGAATAATCAATAATAAAATGAATTATACATTTTAGCCAAAATTGCAGCAAAACATTAAAAAAGTAGTTACTTTTAATATAGCCTAAAATCATTTGGATTTTCTTTGCCCCCTCATGTGACTGTGAGATTAAACTTGAGCTGTGCGGTAAATATTCATACTGTGATTTTTCCTAATTTTGTGTAGCATTAACATTATTTCAGACTTTGAATCTAAATCACTTCATATTACAAAACACACAAGGACACGTGGTTGAATTCAATGTTTTACTTCTGTCATTGGTCGCACGTGTGTTAACAAAAACATTTTTTATTAAATATACAATATGATGGCAAAACCCTCATTCACGATGATTTGTGTTTGCCAGTTTCATACGTCAGTGGGGTTCACGAGCTTTCTAAGAAACACCAAAGAACAAGAATGAGCCACACGTCAAGCCGACCACCAGCGCGCCATTCAAGGACATCTCAGACCGCTAATTCTTGTTAACATCGCGACGCATCCCTTTACAGCAAATGACCGGCTGGTTTACATGGCAAACAGAATAAGGAATGCAACCATCAGACAGAAAAGACCCATGGCTTCAGACAGAGCGAAGCCCAGGATGGCGTACGAGAACAGCTGCTGCTTCAGAGAGGGGTTCCTGTTGACACAGAGAGAGACAGAGAGTGTTCAGAGTACAGCTGCCCAAACATCGCAATCACAATGTCTTCAAGGTGCCCTGTGAAGGACTTAATACATGTGACTAAATATTTCCATCATTAACTGGAGGGAATCCAAAGAAGTCACTAAAAACTTATTCTTTGGGGGGGGAAAAATTCCGTCAAACCTATAAAAAATAAGTTAAGTCAGTTTTTTATGACCGATTATGTTTAATTTACCTGGCATATCCAATAATAAGGCTACCAAACACGGTTCCAATTCCAGCGCCAGATCCAGCCACTCCCACGGTGGCGGCTCCTGCTCCGATGAACTTTGCAGCAGTGTCGATGTCACGGCTCACAGCGCTAGTCTGGAATCCTCTCACCGCCACCTGCTGGGAGGCTACGATGCTCTGTGGTGGCAGGAGTGAAGCGGTCTGAAATGCAAACATTAGGTCAGGTTACTGCAAAAGAAGAATACTGGATCGGAAAGTGGCACTAAACAATGATTTAGATTCCCTAATTGTTATTTGATATAAAATAACCTGCACATCATGTATGACACACTGCAATCACCTACTTTGACATTTAAAATGCAATTAGTGATATTATGCTGGCTCCTCTTTGCACAAGATAACCATAAACTTTAGCAGGAGTTTGCATGTGTTGCTGCTCGATTTCCCTTCAGGGGTGAGCGTCATAATCATAAGCGTTCCATTTGTCTGAAAAAGATTAAGAGAACTTGGCAAATTCGACCCTTGGTGGGCTGAGGGAGTCAATGATGGTCAGTCCAGAGGTGTCTCTCACCCACAATGTGCTGCAGTTATGCACTGGGTGCACTGGTTAGGTGGTAGTATGCACGTAGAAGTCACATCAATGTAAATGTACCAGAGCTAATTTTCATCTGTTTCAAAGTCTTGGATAACTTAAATTCATGCAGGTATTTCTGCTGATGACTTGTGAGAAGCCTACAACTGGCGGTCGATCCATGGTGGTGGGAGGGGACGAATCTGTTCAATTTAAAATCTCCCGCTCCTTCCCCGCCCACTTTCCCTGTGTGTGACATACGCTGTCACCTGATGCAGAGGGCTGAGGGGAAGTGGAACTACTCATGAAATACTAACATCCAAACATGCAGGTCTACTCTATTTACATACTTTATCTAGCTATTGCTGTACTTTATTGTTTTTTGTGTTTTTTTCAAAACTTTATTGAGTTGGACATTTTCAATAAACAATACATAATGAACACAACAAACAATAACAAACCTTACAATCCCTTCCCACCCTCTCATAACCAACAGTCCTCTTGGAGTAAAATAAGTAATTGAGTCCATAAGAGAAGAATAAATAAATAAACATAATAATAATAATAATAATAATAATAATAATAATAATAATACTATAATTAAATACATAAAATACATTATATATGATAAAAAAAGGTAAAATAGTATATAATAAATTAAAAATAAAGTTTAAGGGAGAGTTATAAATCTGTTCCCTGGCATTTGTATATTCATGTTATTCATAAAAATAAGAAAAGGCATCCATATCTCCTAAAAATCCTCAACTTTCCCTCTTACTATGTAGGTCAATTTTTCATTGCTGTAGTTTATTGTTGATCCAAATGTTTGCATTGCTATTACTGACAAATTACAACCGTCCGGTGGTATTCCTCAATAGGAAACATAAAAATCTGTCAGTGTAAACAGTGTTGTAACTTTGTTGGGTAGCCACATGAAGCAATGTAGTCAACGTGCTGTACTGAAGGTTCTAAGAAAACATAAATATTAAAAAAAAATCAAATACCAATTTAAAAATGTATCTATAGGTTTTCACAAGCACTGCTATTTCTTGTCTAGTCATGCTTTGTATGTATGATAGAAACTGAGAAGAGATGAATGGAGCCGTCAGCTTCAGAGTGCCTCTCTTCTGTGAACACTCAAAAATCAATAAATCAGTTAGAAGCCCCAGATAGGGCAGACAGCCGCTTACCTCTGCCTTCCTGGCATCTGAGACTACTGCTGCCGACAGTGGTCTGTACAGAGCCCGGGATCCAGCACGGACCTGTGTCAAGACAACAAAACGTTCACATTAGCTGAGACATTAGTCGTTCTCTGGACGCTTTAGCATGACCTTACACTGACATCTTGCCTGTCTTTAACCCTAGAACACTAACGTCGGGTGATTTCCACCCACACAATTCTTGTCGTGTGATTCTCATTGAGTTGCTGCTGTCTTGAGTTGCATGGGTCCTTGGGTAGCTTCAGGCTGCTGGCTGTATGTTTGTTTCCCTCCTGCCATCTTTGTTTTTTTCAAGAGGCATACGTTCTGGTGATTTTTTACCCAACGTTAGTGATAGTGCCATTTTTTGTGTCATCTACAATTTGATGCAGAAAGACTGTGCCTTCACCAGACAAGGCTCACACGTCCCAGGAATGGGCGGACCGAAGAACAAGTTCCCAGCTCCATTATTTTTTTTGTTAGGAAATTTCTCGTTAAGGATTACCTGATTTTTCAATAATTTTGCTGCCTTTCTTTTTTTAAAGGGTCTCCCATGGTACCTTTTTTATTTTATTCCATGTGATATTGTATATTGGGAAATTAAAGAAGAGTACTACAATTTGGCATACAGTGTTGTACTTTTACATAAATTGATATAAAACTGTATTTCATCCGGGACGTTATAAGGGTAAAACATACCAGACGTTAGTGATGGTGGTACTGATTTTAACGTTAGTGTTCGAGGGTTAAGTTTGCTCAGTGACTCCAACAGTGTCATTATCCTGTTGATTTGTTTTAATTCTGCTCTAAGGCATGTACATTCCCATCATACTGCAGCTTCTCTTGGATTATGTCCTACATTATATCCTGTAGATGTAGACATTACTGTTACCTGGCAGCTTTAAAATGTGTTTGAGGCATGCATGCATGGGACAGGCTGAGTTTCGCCCTTGCAGGTGTGAACACTGGCTGACTTTGGCGGAGGGTCAAAGATGGCTACACAGCTGTTAGCAGGCTACATTAAAGCCTGAACACACAGTGACAGGCAGCTTTGTGTCAACCATCAACAGGTGAGCACGGTACAGTGTTATTATCTCCATTCATTCACGCAGACTCACCAGAGAGGGCGTGGAGACGAACTTAGCACAGGCGTACATTATGAAGGGACGTAGTGGTCAGGTCAACCAAAGGAGCTGGCGCTGATTCAGGGTCTGTAAAGAAAGAAACACACAACAGCAGACAGTGTGAGTTAGTTTACCGTGAGAGCATTTGGCGACAGAGGAGAGAACAAAGTGTGCAGAGTGAAGCGGGCGCACACACATGTAAGGTCAAGATTAGCTGCAAAACCGACCGACGTCGCTAGAAAAAACAAAAAACAAGCCGGTTGTAAAAACAAAAGAAAAGGCGAAGAGTTGGTTAACAGAGCTACAAAGACACAGAGTTTACACACTAATGTCGCCGCTGTGTGTTGAATTCAAACGCAGTTTGTGACAGAGGAGGTTAGCGCTCACCGGGCTGTAGTAGAGGTCGAAGACGCGAGAGGTATGCGCAGGCGCGGTGTGACGTTAAAGGCGCTGACTTCCTGTGTCCTGAAGGGGGCGCTACTGAACCAGTCACGATCAGTGATGGGAAGTTCGGCTCTTTTTGGAGGAGCCGGTTCTTTTGGCTCTGCATACTATAAGGAGCCGCCTCTTTCGGCTCCCAAACGGCTCCTCACATTTTATTACAGTGGTCCCTCGTTTATCGCGGGGGATACGTTCTAAAAATAACCCGCAATAAACGAAATCCGCGAAGTAAATTTTACAATTATTATACATGTTTTAAGGCCGTAAAACCCCTAACCACACACTTTTATACACTTTTTTACACGCATTTTGTACAGTACTCCCTTAGTTAATCAGGACGCAGAACATATGTGCGGTTCATCCTTAGCCAATTTAGGACACAGAACACAATGCGCGTTCATACTGTACAGTACGCTGTAAAAAAAAAGCATGCAAAATTACACTAAAAAAATCCGCAAAACAGCAAGTCCGGGAAATGTGAACCACGTTATAGCGAGGGACGACTGTTTTTGGTTTAATTAATTAATTATTATTATTATTTTAGTATTATTGCTGTTATTATTATGTTATATTTAAATGTTGTTATATTTTATTTTATTTTTGACATTGTAAAGCACTTTGGTCAGTGCATGCGGTGTAAAAATGTGTTATATAAATAAAACGTACTAACTATCTAATTAATTTATCACCCAAAATAATGCAATAATGTAATAAATAATGTCTCCCTCCTGTCGTGTTTGTCCAACCTCCGCGACCGCTGTGTGTGTGTGTGTGTGTGTGTGTGACTGTCACCCCTGCCGTGGATGCTGCTATACATCTTGAACAATTACGTGCAGATTTCACACAAAAAAGTGGAGACTTTTTTAATTGAAAGCCGAACGTGATTGGTCAAGATGTGTGAGAACAGGCATGGCATGAGGGAGAGTGTCAGGGGGAGGAGACAGTGAGGCACAGAAGGGGAAAAAAACAAAAAACACATCAGCTCTGCAGCATCTGCAGAGCACACGCACGACACACGGGGGAGACGAGACAGTGAGGCACCGAAGTGAAAAAACAAAACAAAAACTGCTCCCTAAATCGGCTCCAAACAAGGAGCCAGCTCCCGTCGTTCACTTCAAAGAGCCGGCTCTTAGAACCGGATCGTTCGCGATCGACACATCACTAATGTTAGTGCAGCATGTTCAAACCAGGACAGTCCAGAGTGCAGACACCAGCACTGACTGGGACCTGCTCTGTCACTGCCTGCAAAAAATACATAACATAATAATATATATTCACCTACAGATTTAAACAAAGGGTGACTACCCTTAGACCAGGGGCCTTCAACCCCTTGAACAAGAGACAAACAGAACAGTTACCCCCACATCTAATTCTTTTCTTTTTTTTAATGCATCACAATTTAGGCCTGGCCTGTAATAACTTTTATATTCGCATTATTTAACTTTTATTTCACCTTATTGACCTATTTATATACCGGGTTATTAGCCTATATGTGTTCATGATTGATAAAAGGTCCGTGCATGATTATTGTTGGTTGTTGGAGTACAAATGCATTCACTGTTTGTAGTTTCCCAGTTACCTGCACCCTCCCACTCACCATTATTTGGTGAAAATTGTCATGTTAATTATTATGACAAAAGATTGGCTAACCCCCTGCAGTACCTCTGTGGACCCCCTAGTGGCCGTGGACCCCTGGTTCAAGACCTTTGCCCTAGATTCTATTTAAATAGGTACCACAAATGCTCTCATCCTCCTGTTATGTAATTGAATCCAGTATACTACGACTACACAAATGTTTGACAGTTTGAACGGATACTCTACTGTACTATACCTACTGCATATTGTTTCATATGTCATAGAGAAAGGGTCAGTAACTGTGATTATTCATTTAAATAGGAATTGTCAATTAATCTTATTTCTTTATATTAGTGCCACTGACTGCAATCAAACATGCTGATAGATCGGCTGATATTAGCCTATTACAATATATCCATAAATAAAATGAATCTACACTAAACAAATGCCAAACAAATGGTCACAATAAAAAATCAGAGAGATATAATGGAAGATCGCTGTTTATGTGTTTAACGAAATATATGAGAACTGGTCGGTCTATATCCACTTGACTGCTGATGACAATAGCAACGCAGATTTTAAAGTTATTTAAAGGGTAAAATCTTTCCACTGTCTTATGTAAATGATGGCCCACATTAGCAATGATAAGTAGGCTGTAAACATACTGAAGAATTTCCTTCCTTCCTCCTTTAATATATCAAACAAAATGTCACACAATGTATAGATGAAACATAAAAAACAACATTATAACAAGAATGAATTTCAGTGAGTTGAGTTTTTAAAAAAGGAAAAGGTGAAACAATGAAACATTAAAACCAGTAGTTTCAATTAATATATAAAATATAACACAACATCAGTATGAAAGTCACGTATGGCAGGTGGATGAATTATATTTATTATATGTACATGTGAAGTCACTCTGAATGGGCTGAGAGAAGAAAGCCCTCTTCACTCTCTCTATTTTGGTCTTCGTGCAGCTGTAACGCCTCCCTGAGTGCAGCAGAGAGAAGAGTGTGTTGTCCCTTGAGGGGCAGCCTGAAGTCTCTTGAGCATCTGAGGACTTTCTTCACCAAAGTGTTGATGTGAGAGGACCACGATAAGCAACACCTGTGATGAAGACTCTGAGGTATCTGAAGATGTCCACCCCCTCCACCAGGTCCCTGCTGGTACTAGTTCCTCCTACTTCTACTCAAAGTCCACTCTGAGCTCATTAGTCTTACTGACACTCAAAGTGAGGATGTTCTCCCAGTTCTCCAGGTGAGTCACTTCCTCTAGGGCTTCTTTGTTATCAGAGATATGGCTCACCTCCGCTGTGTCATCAGCAAACTTGACGATGGCGGTGGAGTCAGACTTGGACACGGTTGTGTGTTCACACACCACCTCAGAAAAACCTTTTAAAAATGTATGATTCGTAGGGAAATCAAGAGATGTTTGACCAAAATCTGATCTGTAATCTGAAAGTGTGGTCACAATTCTCACGTACAGTGTGTAATATTTCTAAAAATCTACAAGCTGTCACAACTCAGGGAGAGCACGTCAACACAGTCCTTAATTTAGCTATTTAATGTGAATGTTGAAGACAATCAAACACAGAATACACCATGAAGACTATCCACACAGTCATATATCATTATAAGATATGTATTATATTTAATTTAATCAAGTCTGAGACAGAATATAACATTCATGTCTCATCCATAAATGCTAAGAAATCCTTAAAAACAAGAGAGTGAATTATGAGATGTTGATTTGGGAGAACATGGCCAATTCTGAGGGGAGCTTCTGAGATCATATTAACTATAAGGGGATATGGAAACAATACAACAACAAACACTAATAGTATCAATATCATAATTTATTATTATTCACGTTTCCCACCTTGGGGCAAAGCCATTATTAGGTTGGACACATCTAAAAGGTTCAACTGTGGTGTGAGCTCTAAAGCCACGAGGGGGCAGCAGCACATCATGCAGAGTGTGTGACATCAACTGGAAAATGACATTTTGACTGTAGAGCGCATCGTGATGGAGGCTTCACTGTGTGTGAGAAAATTGATCTGAAAAGCAAAATGCAAGATCAAACATAAAAACACACGCAGGAGTAAATCAAATAAAAACTGACCTGAAATCATCTGAGCTCCAACAGGACAGTCTAAAGTGTTAAGCAGCTTAGGCCTATGTATTTTAAATTGAAAGCATTTTGCATTATTCATGTTAGGCATGAATCAGTCGCACCTGACGTTACTGGCATGTCTGGCCTGTCAGCTGTGAAGAATTACAACTGCAAATGCACAGAACTGGGTTTTGTGGCTGCAGCCTTCCTCTCAGGCAGTAGGTTGGTGGGTGGAAAGCCAAGGCTGCATGATAAATGCATCCGTGCGTGGAATTTTTTTTTTTTTTTTTATGTTTGTAGCATTTTCACTGCCAAATTTAACTCCCAATTGATTTTTTTTCTGTTTTTTTCCATGAATTTCAGTGAGATGTTGTCCTATAGTACTGCCACAGACTAAGGAATTAATCACGAATGTTCTGCATGTTATAATCATTTTTGGTTTAAGTTTACCTAGATCCTTCTATGCATTTATGATGTGAGCACATTGAAATCAAATTCCCACGATAATGCATAATTGTAGACCATGAAGCGATCATATTTCAATAAAAGCTTTCATCTGACCCATGCATTTCGCCCTATCATGGGTATATCCTTCCATCATCTCTAAATGTATCACCTAAATTAATTTTAAATATTTATATCACTCTGGCTTTAAGTGGGCTACCCCTCTTCAAGGATTCATCTCTGGACGCCCCCTCAGAGGTAAGCTCTTCATTTGGCGATGCGGAAGGGAGATTCCTTAGCTCTTCCAGTCATACACCCCCCTCCTCTGTATGATGTTACCGTTACGCACCACTATTAAAAGCGGAGACGTGATGCTCTGGGCGAATCCCTGCCGACGTCACTCCCAGTCCCATATAAATAGGCTGAGCAGAGCCTGTGGTCAGACTCGAGCAAAAGCGCTTTTTCGGCTACAACAACTCTTCAAGCAAGGATTATTGGATTGCCTTCGTTGGATTTAATTGCCAGAACCGAGTAAGTTTCTTTAATACACTTTAAGCTTTTACTATTCATGTTGAGTACAGTTTATGAACAGAAAATGTATTTTATGTTTGCTTCACTGTATGCTGCTGAACCCCAATAGATGTTTTAATTTTACAATATGATTTACAATTATGTTTAACTGGCATGATTCTCCACTGCATCTATGTACAGACTTTTACGCATGAGATTGGGCATAAGAGCACACATTTACGCATGTTACATCTACCCACAGATCCTCGGTACAAGCACAATGACTTTGAACAAGGGTGACAAATTGCGGAACATGGACAAGAGAAGAGGAAGCGTGCCTTTCCCCATGAATCTACCGAACCTACACCGGAGAAGCATGCCCGTGGACGACCGGGACCTGCGCGCCACGATGCCACAGACGGGGAAAACCGACGAGCTGTCCAACCTCCTGCGCTGCACGTCCTACTCCCCGAACGAGCAGCACCGAGGCAGCTGCGCCTCAGACTCCTCGGACTCCGTGATCTCCACTGGCAGCGAAACCGAGTCCCAGGTGTACAAGGTGGTTCTCCTCGGGGAGCACGGCGTCGGCAAGTCCAGCCTGGCGCGCGTCTTTGGAGGATTTGAGGATGCTGGTCACGACTGTGATGAAGCAGGTAAATGGTGATGCTGAGGATGAGTCATCAACCTTAGCAACCAACACGCACGCACGCACACGCGCGCGCACACACACACACACGCACACACACAGGGACATTAAAGATGTCCATGAAGATGATAATTGGGGCTATGAGAGGTTAATTTAGTCTACTTAAGGCCGAACAATATACAATTATATTTCTAATGTAAGCTCATAGATACAAGGTTCAGTGACTAAGGTGCAGTCCTGAAATATAAAGACAAACTTTTGGACTGTAAAAACAAACCATTTAAGCATAAATGCACATTTAAGAATAATGAAGATGTGGATGTCTTTAAACTAACATAAAAGCCGTGGAGCATCATAAAATCTCTAATCCAGAATTATGTTTGTCTAAGAGGACAATCATAAAGTTAAGCAGATGTATTTTAAAACAACAACAACAGAGGTCTTATTTTTGCACGCAAGCGTGTACATGCATTGATTATTGCTATTTCCATCTACAGCGAGGCACCAGCCCCATGCGCCCTCAGCAGCACAGCTGTCAGAAACACATCCAGTAGCATAATGTGAAGGGAAAATATAAAATAGAAATGGCCAGCGATGGCTTGATCACAGGCTGGGATTGACTTTTTGCTTCAAATGAAAACAGTGTGCTAAAACCAGCGTGAAGGAACTAAACACACACACACACATGCTGACAACAACTGTTCCTTTCTGTCCTTTCGGTCAGTGTGTAACATATTTCTTTTTTCCCCCTTCAGGAAACACTTATGACAGATCTATCTTGGTGGATGAAGAAGAGGCATCCATTTTGCTGTATGACATCTGGGAACAGGTGAGTTATATATTAGTAATGTTTTTCCATTTACATTGATTCAGAGATATTACATTAGTAAAAGATTGGATCAGCCATGCGCGATGCTAATCTTGGTTTCCGTTTCTTTTCCTGAAGGATAATAGCCAGTGGCTGAAGGAACAGTGCATGAGGATGGGAGACGCCTACATCATCGTGTATTCAGTGACAGACAAATCAAGCTTCGAGAAGGCATCGGAGCTGCGTATTCAGCTGCGCCGGGCCAGGCAGTCAGAGAACATTCCCATAATCCTTGTGGGTAACAAGAGTGACCTGGTGCGGTCCAGAGAAGTGTCTGTAGATGGTAAGTCAGTGTGATTAACCAACTTTGAACCTAAAATGTACCACAGATGTATAACGTGTTTGGCTAATATGAGCTCAGGGAAAGTGTGTTATAAAAATCTGGTTACTTTTTAAAAATCTAATATTTCTCATTTGAAGTTTAAAAGCTATTCTTGAGGCTTTTCATGATCAAATCTGACAGGACTAGATGTGCTTGACCGGCTTTGGTGGGGTCAGGCCACATTTCTCACTTGACTGAACCAGGCCTACTTTCAAATACCACCACAAACTAAAGCCAACGTTTTAAAACTCCTATGACTTAGGGCTAATTTATGCTATCTAGGGTTACCATTTTCAATTTTCATCTTAGTTTTACATGAGCTTCTACCTTAATGTTTTCTTAATGTACAGTGCTAATTGTCCTTTCTCCTCGCCTTCCTTTATTTCAGAGGGAAGTGCCTGCGCAGTGGTATTCGACTGCAAGTTCATCGAGACATCTGCATCCCTTCACCACAATGTGCAGGACCTGTTCGAGGGCATCGTTAGACAGATCCGCCTGAGGAAAGACAGCAAAGAGGAGAACGCACGACGCATGGCCAACTGCAGGCGTAGGGAGAGCATTGGAAAGAAGGCTAAACGGTTTCTGGGGCGCATGGTTGCACGCAAGAACAAGAAGATGGCTTTCAGGCAGAAGTCAAAGTCCTGTCATGACCTGACAGTTCTCTGAGGATCAGATGGGACAGACGGACATTTTTTTCTTTGGCCTCTGAAGACCAGACGCTGTGTGTGTTTTAACACTAACCCTAAAGGACTAATAGAGCTGTACAGAAATATATTTTTATTTTTTAGACACCAACCAAAAGCAAAGAAAGGACTTAATAAATAAAAATGATATCATTATCATGATAATGGTGATAACCTGCATGAAGCTTTGCAAACATTTATTTCATTTTATTTTATTTTGTTTGTTTGCCTTAAACATGTTGCTGTCATAATATGATCAGTATGTATGAAAAATCCACGAAGGCTTGTTATTTCTGAGTTGCAAAGATTGCCTTGCTGTTGGGTTGATTGTTGTGCTCCTTTACTGGAGGGGATTGATGTACATATTAGAACATGAATGATGCTGAATGCAACATACATCTCATTATCCTAAAAGACACAGTACAGGATCACAATGCCAGGTCGTCTGGAGTCATATTTACTTGAAACGTGGTACGCAGGTTCGTGCCTCGGCCAAGTTCCTGAGAACTAGTCAAATATGAGAGAACACTGAATTCAGGTTGTGAATGTATGAGTAATGCAATAAGTTATATTAGTCTTGTGAACCTTGACATTATTTGGAATTCTTTTGTTTACGTTGATCTCCTTTTTCAATAAAACATAAAATCAAATCATGAAATCATCTCTGTCTTTATTCCTGAAGCAAAGTGTTCAGTTGAGTGCAACAGAAAAGAAGTCGGTGTTGTTTAGACCATTTACATCCTCATGAATATTCATTTGATCGTATCAATGGAATGGAACCTCACTGGCCATTGGTTTTTTAAAGGAAGGAAACATGGTAGTTAAGCATGTTTATCTGAAGGTGTTAACCATTAATCCACCAAAGGAGTACAAGTGCGCAATTTTTCCACCCAATTTAAACTCCTTTCACAGCTCAGAGGGAGCACACACATCACTTGGAGAAGGTAAGACACAAAGGCTTTTGTTTAAAATGGCTTTGCTGCTTAGCCCATGGCACTTTTTTTTGGCCATCTTTTATCATTGGAATCATCTGATGTTGTGAAGCAACAGTATATCCAATGTTTGCTGTTGTACTTAATGGGGTAATAGGGTATATAGGACATTACTGGTACTTGTACACTGCATTTGTTATTGCTAAAAAGAAAAGCAGCTCCATCTGAAAGATATTTGACATTCAGGCTCCAATGAAATGACATAATTTTTGTATCTAGCTTGATTTTAACAGACAAAAGTTTTAACTTCAAATCAAATGTGGCTTTATTGGTCTTCTGTGTTAAGGACTATAGTTGGGTCTCAGATGTTACTCTACAACAGCTTTGTAGGTAGTGATGTGTTTAGATCCAGCCTGTCGGACATGTAAAAACTGAGAATTACGTGTTTATGAAAAAATTCCAGGGTGGTGAATCAGTAACACAGACAGAAATTGTGTTGATTGTTGGGGTTGAGGCCATGCAGTTTAAAATGCTGTGAATATGCCACATCTACAGGCACTCATGGCTGACAGAGGAGCTACACCAATGCTCACCGTAGCTCTCATAGTAAGATATTCTTGTTTTCTTTTAATTACTCTTAGCTGTTACACTTTGTTCATGTGCATTGAGACACACTTACTATCTTGTTTCGCAGTTGGTGATACTTACCTTTGCACCATGCTCTGGGGCAAGTGTTAAAATTGGTGTCCCTGAAAACTATGACGGTATTTTCCCATGGTATCTAGCCAAGGTAAGACCTTTTAACTTACTTGAATTCACCAAATAGATCTTATTATGCTCATAGACTTCTGTTTAAAATCCCCAATCTTTATTCATTTTCACAATAGCAGTCATTTTATGCTGAACATTTCTAAAATCCTGCTTATGAGAGTGATTTTAATATTTCATTAGATTCGATTGTACTGAGGAGTTCTCAAGTCTAACCAGGTACATAAATCCTGCCAGACCTTTGAGCCTGTTTATTTTTAAGTGGTGAGGAAGATGTTAAAAAGACCAGGGTCGCTCTTGATACAGAAAAAAAAAAAAGGTAGATAATAAGCCGGAACAGCATCAGTCTTTTTTTCTTTTTTTTTTCTTTTTTTTTACTTCTCACATCTTCACTTAAGGTTGAAGATGTATGAACATGCTGCCGTCATCACTAGACTATAATTAGAGTGCTCACAATGCTCTTCATGGATCAGACCCAGCCTCTGCATTTAGACCGGCTGGGTGGCAGGCGGGCTGTTTTGTTCATACATGTCACTTAGACATCCTCTGGATTGTGCAACAGTATGAGTATCTGGCACTTTAATTGGTTGTATTGTGACGTCAGCACATCTTGTATGACACATATTTTCATTCTCTTCAAATAGCATGTTAATGGCCAGAATGGAGAAGTTGGATAATAACCCCACTTTGTGTTATGAATAGAAAGGACATAATAATTGCTTCAGATTTGTTCGAGGTAAAAGCTCTTCAAGTCTGTTCATCGGAAAGGGCTGCACTTGTCTCTTCTTCTACTATAATCTTTTGAATGATCAATTGCGAAAACTCTACAAAGTACAAAAGCACTGCAAATGTTTCAATCATCTTGTTGAAAAAAGGATCTAATTGTAGATATTTGGATGCTGGCATATTTTTGCTTTAAGAGGACCTTCATTTTAGGCTACTTATCTAATTTGAGTCTTTCTGCAAAGTAATACAAAGTTGTATGATTGCTTTAACAATGGTTAAGTTGAATGGCAGAATCTTGGCAAAATTTTAAAGATAAGAATGGCTATATTTTTCTTTTGTCAACAAATCCCATAACAAGACTCAAACCAGCAATATATTGGTCTAATTCAATACTTTTTTACCTTATTTCCACTGAAAATATAAACATTTTAAAACAAGTCACATCTATATAGCTGAAATTATAAATAACTCTCTTATTTCCTAAACTAGCTGGGAACTGTAGTTTCTAGCAAACGCTTTTCAAACAGCAATCATTTTTGTATTTGTCAGGGACTATTTTCATCAGTGGAATAATACACAATCAGTGTGCTAGTGGTTATTTGAAGCAACAGGGTGGCGTATGTGGAAGTGACTCAAAATAAACTACAGTGGCTATGTTCGAAACCCAGTGCAACAATGTGGCTTAGTGTTTTTTTTATAGTGGCTCAGAGGAACAAGCTCTAAAGCTCTGAAAACACAGACAATACAATCTTTGCACAGGATTTATTGACAGCAGGAAATATATTAAATATATCCTCCAAAGGCATGCGGGACGAGTGGTGCTCAGCTGTAGATAATATGGTACTGTATTGTTGCATTTCTTGGTCACCATCTCACCACACACAATTTCATTTGAACTGATCACGTGACCTTTCAGTTTCTGTTGGTCTCAAGTGGACTGAAATCAAATCAGTGATGGCTGTGGCAACTACCCCACTGCTCCACTCCTCTCATACTTTACTGTTTGTGCACATGGCTTGGAACACAAATGTTTTTATGAATTTTGTTCTTTTCTGTACAGCTTCATAGCCTGCCAGTTAATTACAGTGACCTGGTGGTAACAGGAGATGATGAGGGGATATTTGGCATCGACGCTCAGTTTCTGTACGCTCTCAAACCTCTGGACAGAGAGAAACAACCGTCCTACTCTTTGCAGGTAGCATATTACTTTGTGTCATATCATATAATGGTGGTTTGTGGAACTTCTCATACATGTCACTCACATAACATGGTTAGTTTTTTTTGTATATTCCTATTTGTTCATCGTATGATGTTTATGTACTCAACAATGTTTGAAGAATAAATCACACTTCAGATTCTCACAGGAAGGCTGCATGCCGAGTGTGTTATTTAGAGAGTATGTGTGTGTGTGCACTGCAGGTGTCCTTCAGAACATCAGTGCAACGACAGAGCTTCACGGTCGAAGTGTGTGTCATCGACAAGAACGACAATGTGCCCACTTTCATAGAGGAGAGCATGAGAGGCAGCGTGCAGCTCGGGCTTCTCAAAGGTACGAGAACCTTGAGCTCTGATGTTATCGTGTCGCACAGTCCCCGCCGCATGGAATACAAAAACTCTGGGAAACATGCCCAGTGGAGCCCTGAAAAACATCAATTTACCCTTAACCTCAGTATTCATTGAATTAATGAAGTTGCAAACTGGATGATTACATTTTGATTACTCTAAAAAAAAGACCTTTCAGCAAACTGTCACAAGGTTACAGGATACAATACTCCAATGTGTTTTATGTCCTTTGTTCTGAGATGGACAAAGAAACCATTGTCAGAAAAACTGGGGCAGCACAACCTCTAATAAAATATTATTTGTAGCTCAATGTATCTAACATTAACAACTCTGACTATGTTTTTCATGTGCTATTTATCACTTGTTTTTGTGTCATGTTTTCTTATGTGCATCAGGTGCTTTGTAGCAGTATCATCTTTCCTCTTGGGCACCAATATGTTTTGACCTATATACGAAATCAATCACATACTTCAAAAGTTCAAAAGTGGTTCCTCCTGTTTGGTACAACCCATGTTCTATCCTTTTCTTAAATTGAGAAAGTTAATGTGCTTTGACTTTGTGGAGAGGAGAAATGTTTGTTATAGAGGATAACATTTTTGACTTTGTACCACCTGTGTCTCAGGGATCCCTTTCATGCAGGTGGAAGCGCTGGATCGTGATGACCGCAACACTGCCCATGCTGAGCTGCGGTTCAGCCTCATGGAACAGACACCCAGGATTCCCTCCAGCCAAATGTTCTTCATCGACTCCATCACCGGAGAGGTTTCCCTCACTGAGGAAGGTCAGTCCCAACTAGTGACTGTAGGGGAAGTATCAAGTTAATGTCACATTTTGTTTGTTTTCATATTGTTTCTTTTCAGGGAGACAGCAATAGGTCAGCACCTCTGAAACAAGAACGTCCATACACTCAAGAATACTTTCTCATTTCTTTGTTGCAAATTAGAAATGCTTGAACATGCCAATTAGTTATGGAACCATTAGTCTTGTTTTAATATCCCATTAGTTTCCACTAAACATTGCCACAAATAATTCATTGCAGACCATTAGCATTTATAGCACTTGTGGAAGATCTCAATATGTCATCAGATTTCTTAAAATAAAACAATAATAAAATAAATAGTGTTATTGGTATCTGCCCTGAAAACCCAGTATTAGTACAGCTTGAAAATAAACTATAATAAATATAAATAAATAAATAAATAAATAAATAAATAAAAAGTTCAGTCAACGCCAAACATATTTTAAAAAACCTATTCTAGTTATATTGGCCAATAACTCTGCTTTTAGACAAACAGACCTACACATACAGCGCGCACACACATACACACTTACTTACCCCTAGACTTGCAGTCCTGGATGCTGGTGCTATTTCTGTAGCTCTGGTATTGCCCTTTGTTACAGCTCGGCAGGAGCTGGATGACTTTCACGCTTGCCGGTCCCTTCCGGCCCACACTGCTGCTTCCACTGGTTTCCACAAAGCATCACAGTGGCAGTGAAAATTGACAATTACCTCCTTGATTTTCTACTTTATTTCCAGGCTAGCCGTAACTGATGGTTATGATTGCCTTTCTAGAGGGATGTTTATGTTATTTATTTTCCATTTTAGCAAGAAATTGAGAATTAAGTGGTGTATACAGCACTCAGATGGCTGAAGTTAGACAGATAGACGTACGGACATGTTAAATTTAGCAGCCGATATGTGTAACGTCTCGGTTATTTAAGGGAGAATATAGTCCATTAATCCACTGTGTGTTTGTATTGTAGTTTTGCGTCCCTTTAAATTGGTTATTTTCCTTTACATCCCTTGCACCTCGTATCCTCTGGGACACTGCACACATACAGTATCATGTCATCAGACACAGCACAATATATACTGTTGATGTCTTTGTAACAGAAATTGGAAGAGTCGTTTTAAAATAAGGTGTTTGTGTATTACAAGGAGCCTCTACTCTGGACCCAGAGATGTGCGGCCGTTATAAACTCTCAGTGATGGTGAAGGACATGGCCGGGAAGGCGAACGCTTTCTTCACCACTGGAATCGTAACTGTAGAGGTGACTGGAAACACCTGGGCATCGCCTGACCCTGTGAGACTTCAGGAAAACCTCCCGGGCCCTTACCCCATACCCATCTCACAGGTGAGGCAGCACATCCACTCTGAAACACTTGAGCACACAAAGTGTTTTAGTCTACATTAAAACCACTGTTACTTATTTGATTTTTCCCCATAAATCATGCAAACAACTTGGGGTGAGTGCAGACTTTATTGTTAAGCATTTCCAAATGTTGTATCATATTACAATAAAACAAACTCTGTCAATAGCCTGGGCCGAGTAAAGTGGCATCATATTGCCAGTTGCTGTTTTTAGTGCCTCTTGGGTCCTCCTAAGTGACCAAATACTGAATTATTGATGCTGTTCAAATGCCATGGATCCTTTCAGGCTACCTCCTGACTGACTCACTTTAACTCCCATAATCACTCACTCTCCCACCCACCAACCACCATCACCACCACTCTGAGGGGTATTATACAAACCTAACAGCTTAAAGGCAGAAACCACCCTAAAATACTCACATGTGTTATTTTAATCACATTCTACAGCTCAGTCTAAATATTTTAGTATTTCATGTCATAGAGAGAAATCCTGGACCAACTCAATAGCATTCTTATTTATTTATATTTTTGCCATACGCATCTACAGTTCAGCTGTTATGTAACCTTGGCAAATTCATTGATGAATCCATCAACAGAAAATGAATCCACAGCTAATCTGTCAATCAATAATTTAAGAAACGTTTTCCAGATTCTCAGGATTTCTTTGCTTTATATCATCATAAACTGAATATCTTTAGGATCAGATCTATCTTTGATGAACAAAACAAGATGCGTGGAAAACTGTGATGAGCAGTTTTCACTATTTTCTGGCATTTCATAGACCAAATGACTAATCAATTAATCACCAAAATAAGCCACCAGATCAGTTGATTGTGAAAAAGATTTGTTAGGTGCAGTCATGTAGCTCCAAGGAAGTTACATCAGTAACCATGGTGATTTTATGAGGATATAGGGATATTTTCAGATGGAAAGCTGGAAATCCTCTGTTCAAATAACACTTTGGATGTAGATGTAGTTTATAAGCCTACAGGCTAATCCACCGTGGACCGGCTCCAAAAAGTGTCACCTGATAATATCTGGTCATAAATCAGTGCTCGGAGTTCAGGTTAAACAAGACAGCTGGTTGACACTACAGTCCAACATTTTTGCATTAATGTAAATTCAGTTTAAAGGTTCTCGTAACATTACTGTGTCTGTCCCTGGACTTGTGTAACCTTTCAGTGGTTATCAGCTACATGTCTATAAATAACTCAAAAGCCTTCAGACATTTTGTAGCACTTGAAAAAACATGAACCAACAACACCCATTCTCATTTGTGAGGAAATTAAGCGTTCCAGCTCGGCGAAAAAATACTTGAACAATAAATAAATACTCAATAAAAAATTCATTTGTTTGTTATGGAGAACTGTGGAAACAAAGAGGCTTGTGGAGATGATTCTGATTTCAATGCATTGCTGCGGCCAGTAGGTACATCACAATACCTCCCCCCTCCTCCTGTTTTCTCCCACCTCCTCCACACTCGCCCTCAGCCTCTCATCTCTCCTGTTCTAACAGCCCCTTCCACCCACTGAAAACGTGTGGATTCGTGTGTAGGCGCGTCTGATTTTTTTCTCTTTTTTTTTTGGTCATATTTTCAATGGCCACTTCAAATCTACAATAAAATCTTCATAAATATTTTTGTCTTATAGTTTTAACATCTCATTTATGTCCACAACTTGGTTGACTTTGAGAGAACGGTTCATTTGAATAATTATGAACGAACTGAATCTCTGCCACTATGTAAATGAGGCTGTGTGGAAATATTTCACTGAGCAGATTTCCTCTGTGTATCCGCTTTAATTTTTTAATTAAAAATGTGTTAAGACACTGAGAAATGAAGCCTCCATGGCATGGCATTTAGTTACAGTGTCAAATTAGTTCCCATCCAGAACCTAAATCACACAAAACTGGATTAGTTTAACATGGATGTTTACTTTGGGGAAGCCTCGTTTCTCCCACGCTGAGTGATTGCACTGCTGTGCTCAGTAGGTGGTGGGACTAACCGCTGCTATGACACATGCAGAGATAGTCATGCTCAAGGACCCACTCTATGGATCTCACCTCCCCTACTGTTTCAGATAAATGGAACATTCATGTCCACATCCACTCATCTGTAACAAATGCTGTCTTTTGTCCACTGTGTGACAACATTTTTTGACAGACGCTGCTAGGCGTACTTTATGCATTTGTGACATCATCCTCCTCTATGTAAAAGTCACTTATCATACCAAGTCGAGATCACGACTGTTGTGATCAATTTGACTCATTCTACAATCAGTTCAAAACAAGCTCTGGCTGCTATTTTAGATCTGAAATCCAGGCATTTGTTATCAGTGCTTTTGCGTCACTGGAGCCGGGGTGGTTCATTTCAATCGGTTATCTATTGCGTGTTTCTGATTGCCTGCCCAAAACTTTCAATATGTAATGTAATCAGTAGAACCACTTGAACTTAGTAATGCAATCTATTGAGACTTCAGCGTGGAAGTGAGGCCTCAGAGCCTGTAAATGAATGAGTCAAGCCTCTGGCTCCATTGAGTTTTCGGTTTTTCGAGTCATTGGAAATGTGATTATTTTGTTGCAGAAATAATTTCAGCCCCACCAGACATTTGTCATGGCCTCATAATCAGTGTTTAATATTACAAATGATGCTTGCTTCATCTAACATTAGTCTTAAGACATGATCTTGTGTTGATGTGAATAACATTAAAACTGCTATAAGCAAACTTAACAATCTTAACAATTTCTTAACAATATGTCAGATTTCCCTCGAAAAAGACACTGTATGCTACCTGCCCAGCACTCAAAATCAAATAAACAAAGTTAGTGAACAGCTGGTGAAGACGTGTAGTTTAATTTGGTAGCTAAAGAACCAGATATAGCCCTCAGGAGTTCATGAAAACCAAATGGGGCTTAAAGGAGAGTGTACAGCAAAGTTGCCAGGCTCCAAATAAATGCTAATATTGCTCCAAATCTGCTGTATGTGTAAATAAGCAACTGTTTAAGCAACTTTTATTAAGGAACTTTTAAGGAACTTTTTGCAACTTTTCTTCCTTAAAATAACAGCTTCTCTGTCATTTTGATACTACGCTGACTTGTAACCAGGTAAATGGTGCCTCTGTCATTCCCAGTCTGCGCCCTGTATGCCTGTTATTGTGTTATTCATTCATTGGGCACTGGGTATGAAGAAGCGTGTAACAAATTACGGCACTAAGTCACACCCCCAACTATATCACTGATTTTGGTGAAACTTAATCAACCACTAAGCTGGTTAGCTCAGTCCTTGCTGTCCAGACTAGGAGGTAAAAGCACCAGGTGGGTGTTTGTATTTACACTGCCAGCAAAGGAGCTTTGAACCACCAAGAGGAGGAGATTTTTAGGTGCCAGGCTAGGGGAGCCAGTGGGGCATACTGATGGGGGTCGTAGCCAGTGTCGTGCCAGAACAGGAGCAGGGTGGGGGCATGCAATGTAACTGAAAAGACCCAAAAAGATGTTGACACAAGTAGCTAAGAAGAAAAAAAAAAGAGAGAGTGTGACCGAGTGAGAGGCTGCTCGACAAGAGTAAATCACAAACTTTGCTTTAATCACCATCTCAGCTTCATAATGTAATTATTGTGATATGTTATGATACATTTACAGCTTGTTTAAGTTATTGTAGGTTTAATGTTTCAAACCACAAACAAGACCATAGGACCATCAATCAAAGTACACACTGTACTTTATCTGTCACATGCTAAAGTCAACATCAACTGTTGCTTCTAGATTTGGATACTGATGATATAGCAAAGAAAAAAATAATTCCTCTGGTCCCTCTAACTTATCGTATATCATATCTACATTTTATACATCTGGAACTAATGATTATTTACATGATCAATATATCTATTACATGCTATTTTTAATAATTTCCCAGAGCACAAAGTGACAACCTCACATTTGAGAAGCTGTAACCAGCAAATATTTTGCATTTTTATTTCAGAATCAGAATCAGAATTGCTTTATTGGCCAGGTGTGTGTACACACACGAGGAATTTGACTCTGGTTCACTTTACTCTCAACTGTACATACAGGAATAGACATAAGTACAGTTTAAAAGACAAGGGACATGACAGGTAGGTGCAGACATGAACATAATATAAATATAAAAATAACTATATACATATTTAAAAGATATACACTGGGGGAAAAAACGACTGGTGGAAAAGATAGTCAATAGACAAATTGTTCTTGTTCTGGCTCAGATATTTTGATATTTCCTGTGTTTGCACTATTTCCTGTAATTCAGCAACTGATTACTCTCCAGTCCGCTATGTCTTAGAGAAAAGCACACACACACACACACACACACCCACACACACACACACAACTCGTTACGCAGCTCGAGCACAGGCTACCGAGGGAGACAGGACGTGCTCTGCAAACTCAAACACTGACGGAGGCAAAACAGATGACTTCATAGATGTGTTGTGTAGAACTTTATATAGAGCAGTGTGCGATCATTAATCTGCTTTTTAAACATATCTCCTTAAAGTTCTGAGGTCTACAAACACACCATAACACTGAGAGGCGGCCAGCTGTGTGAAGCACCTCTGTGTATACAAGAGCATAGTGTTTGGGCAGCCATCTCCAAAACAAGGGGGGAGTGTGTGACAGTGTGTTGAGGAGACACACATGCCCTGGGTGTGCATCAGCTGTGCTGCGGCTGGGCCCCTCTCCTTGTTGGGTGCTGTTTGATGGCTACTAGGGGCCTTTCAGCCCCACTGCACAGCCCTCTGTCAAGGGCTGTAAAGCAGAGTGGAAAATCCCCTTCAGCCTGCATAGTTAGTTTTGGCTGTGCTCTCTGTTCCACATCATTGTCAGTACATTTGGTGAGCTTCTTATCATGTAAATAAATGGTACCTCAGCTTTACTTATACATCATGCAGGCCCTGCAGCTTTCTGGGTTTATACTGCATGATCTTATTTATTGTAAAAAAAAATAAATGTTTTGTTATATATGTGATACATTTTGTATAAAGAAAGCATTTTGTTGTGTGTATGTGTGTGTTTATGTAGGTCAAATGGAGTGGAAGTCAAGCAGAGTACAGTCTGGAGGGGGAGTTTCCAGAGATGCTCTTCACCATCAGCAGAGAAGGAGTCATTTATCTCAACGCCCCTCTGGACAGAGAGACACAAGACCAGGTCTGTATAACTGCAAGCTAAATATCTCCAGCACTTAATAATAAATGTCAGTTTCTGATTACTGTTTGGAGCGCCTCAACATCACTGCTCCTTTATCAAAGCCAGAAGTCTTTATCTCTGTGTTTATTTCACATGGGAATAAATGAGTCCAACTCTCTGTTAATACTAACATAATCACACATGATATGTTGTGATGGCACTAAACGATTTCTCATGTCGTTCATTAATTAAACTTAACGTAATTAAAGGCATCCTGGTACACATTATTGCAGCAAGGCTGAGCATTGAGTCTATTTTTAAACCAAACAGAGGTAATTAAGGAAACAACCCAAATCCTGAAAAGCGCAGCGATGTTCCTTGGACACATCCTGCCTGTGGCAAAATAAATAAATAAATTATTATTGTATTATGACAAGGACTATAAAGCTAAAAGCTTTGTTTCAAATCGTGTTCCCTTCAGGCTAGGAGAGGGATCATTATTTGTGGCAGCGTTTCAAATTAAAGATCATTTGTCTGCATTTTACTCTGGAGTTTTGAACACAGCTCAAAGCTCCCGAGAGCTCTGAATAACTCACTGAACAATATATTCTGACACAAAATGCTCAAGCGGCCAAAGAACAACCCTGACCCTGAGACTGAGCTGCATCAGTGGGTGTGTTTAAACATATGCTCCCAGTATTTAGCATTTTCTGTTGTCTTTAGTGTTCATTTAATGGAAAGTTAGAAATCAGCCTGATGTCCTTGTCAAGAATAAAATATAAGTTGACTTCAGCTTCGTGTTTGTGTTAAAACACTCAGAACAGTTGGAGCAGGCATTAGCTTTTTTACTATTCAGCTACCCCTGCTACTTACCATCACTCCAGAAATGATTGATCGTCTGTGGATGTGTTACGGAGCCACTGAACGCCAAGCGTCTCTTGTCTGAATACAGCTCCATTAATCAGCCTGTATTCTTCATGACTGATGGTGTTGATGGAGCTTTTCCGCATTATAAGCGTTGCCCCCACCCCAGATGCAGAACGACAAATGTTAAGATACTATTCAGGCAGCTTGTTTATCATTTCCATCCATCCGTCCGTCATTTTGTTTATCAGTTTACCACTTCTGCAGAATCCTATCCCATCATCACACCCTGCACTGCTCTTTTTTTTTTCTTTTTTTTTTTTTTTTTTTTTTTTTTTTGCTTCGTCAGTTCCAGATCAGCATTGTGGTTGAGCGTCCAGATGGCAGAGAGATTGCCAAGCCTGTGGAGTTGAGGGTGATGGTGGGCGACGCCAATGATAACAGACCCACCTTTCCACAGGCACAGTACCACACTGTGGTCAAAGAACTAGCTGCTCGAGGTAACAAAGAATATTTTGGAAACTGACTCTCGCCCTTTCTGCCTATGTGTACACATGTGTTAGAAAATACTGTCTCATAATATCAAGTGCACAGTGATATTATGTATAAAACTAACATGTTATAGTGTTTCTATGCTTAAAATACTAATACATGATCTCAACACCCTATTCATAATAGCAAGTGAAGTTACACAGCATCATAAAACAACACACAAGACATCTGAATAATCTTTTGTCACATTTACACTATAATGGGAATATTGTTTTACAACAAGGTAGACGAAACACTGGCTGGAAGGGATGTATCAGTGATGAAAGGGCCACATACCTTTTGTGAAAGCAGAATGGGATTTTTGCCAGGACACTGGGGGAAAGCACCCTCACTCCTGGCCGCGCTCATAAAAAGCACATGGTGTGTTGTGACACGGCATAAAAGCTTTTTTGTTGATGCTTTAAAACGGTTGATTCTGGGAAATGAGTTAGACAGGACAATCTGTTAATCTAAATGGGGTCACTGAGCGAGGATTAAAGGGGGAGAGCTATTGTTTTATCGTTCCTCTCCCTCGTTCCCATTCATTGTTGTCAGAGCTATAAAGTTGTCAGTTATTGCAAAAGGAAAAACGTTTTCAGGGTTTTCTGCTGTTGCAGAAACTTGGAAAATCCATCTGAGGTTTTAGTAATCACTGATTGTTGTTTAAGTTTCTAATTTAAAAATGTAGCGAATTAGAAAAACAAAAAGTTATACTTTTAATATATAAATTTAGCAGTTTTATCAAAGGTAAAATTTCAACATTAAGTTTAGATGAAGGTTACGTGCTGAGTATCTTTTTCACAGGTACCGAAATCCTGACAGTGCAGGCAGCCGATAATGATGATCCCAAGACGGACAACGTGCGGATCTTCTACCGGTTGGTCGGACAAATTCCAGAGAGTCCTCGCGCCCTCTTTAGAGTGGACCGTGACTCAGGGGTCATCTCCGTCCAAGCAGACAGTATGGAGGGCACAGCTCCTCAGTACACCCTCACCATCACTGCTGAGGATGCCAAAGGTGACTTTCAATCAGTGCTTCTATAAACATATCTATAATGATATATAATGAAAAAAATATGTAGAAATACTTCAGTTACATTAGTAATCACAGTATATCTGTACTTGTATGTACGTCTCGAAAATGATCAAGTGATTTTTCTTTATTATTACTTTATCATTATTAATATCTTGTTTACCTTTGTACAAATATTATGACAGATTTTACATTTAAAATAATTTCATTTTTAAATCATGAGAAAAGTCCTCAGTTAGACATTTTTTTCATACATGAACAAAAAAGAGTGCAAGCTTAATTTGATCTACTTCCTCCCACTTTGCTTAAACTATGTAGACAAATTGGGGGCACACTCTGTTGACAGACACACTTCATGTGCTTTTGTTCTTTGTATGGAGCTAACACATGGCAGAAAAATCGAATTTGCGGAAGACAGCTAAATGAAGTATTCTAGTATGAAAGTGCTTCCATAAAAAAGACTTATCCTGGTTAGTTTTTCCAGCACTGTTATTCAAGGTGACAATCAAGCTGCAAGTTGTTGCAAGGACATTATGTTCAAGTGCTGATCAAGAGAAAGCAGCGAGAGCGGTGATTAGAAAAACAATTATAAACAGAAACTGTGCCAGGAAGTAACATGACATATTCACTTTGTGAGCTAGTGCGTCAGTAGCCTTGTTGCCACTACATTGCCCTGGGGACGCATGTACGCTAGCCTCTGGGGGTGACAGATGATGTGGTCTGCATGACTCATGGATCAGGGTGTGAAGGAGGCAAGATGAGGTACTTGCCGTTCCTTCAGCATACTTTATTTGTGTGTTGGGCTGACCCTGAGTCACTAACAGAAGCTGTGATGATGTCCCTGGCAGGTCTGAACAGTTCCTGCACTGTGGTCGTGACGGTGCACGATGAAAACAACAACCCACCAGTCTTCTCCCAACATGAGGTACGAAAGCACATGTTTAAACAGACACACACACACACACACACGTGTGATGTAACGGTCTGCACAGGACATGATAAACAATACCATAGGAAAAAAAAGACTGGCCAAACATCGCAGGCCATCGTCCGTGGCTATTGGACTGTGGGCTGTGAATCCGCTCAGCGGGTCACAGATCTAATTTTCCTGGCGGGGAACTAGATATGTCCTCTAATCTCAGGCTTATAGCGATGGCACCATGTTACTGGAGGAGTTTTATTCAGTTCTTTGTACTCTAAGTGGACTGTGTTTTTAGAGTTTAATCTGATCAAGCTGTCTTTGGAGAGTAGTTTCCACTCATTTATTCATAGTCATAGTCAGGGCTACACACTGATGCCATTAATGTGTTGTAAGAATCAATGCAGTCATAGGTGTTACAGTCTCACAGAAACGTCTGTATCAGCTGGTTCTTTATTTCTTACTGGTATGACCCTACACAAGAAAGCACTTAAAGTGACTCCCCAGACAAAGCATTTTAATCATACATCACGTGCTTGAGAAGTGGCTGTAAAATACTCTTTGTATTGTATTTTCATGAGCTGTGATCAGAGTGTATGCATTTTAATTAGAATAAACTCCAAAACTGACAGTTTGTCACAACAGACCAGGGGTGAAAAATCCAAACATCTACATAAACTTCTCTATAAAAAAAGAAATCAAAATGACCATCCACAGAAATTTCTCTACTTCTTTTTCACAGCCACCTTTGAAACCTACATGAGTCCATACCCTCCATGTGTTCTTTACATTTGAAATAATTTTGCCCCAGAGAAAAAGAAGAAAAATTTAATGATTTAAGTCGATGTCCCAGCAGTGTTGCATGACAGGGGAGAATACTGTTGTAAGCATTTTAAATACACATTGATTTTGAATTTGTTTTCCAGTCCAGAAAAGTGTAAGTGACCCAAGGTCATTACTGAACCACAACGGTGCAATTTGGCTTTAAATATTTTGGGAACCCGTTTGACTCTGGGCCGTCTGCAGTCTACTCAGTGGTCCAATTAAACAGGTTTAAACTGTGATTTGTTCAGAGTTCAGAGTATGATTGTGTGATTGTGATTCTTGACTGACCTTGCTTGAGTGCAGACGCTTCACTCTTTTGCTCTCCGCTTTACTCTGCTTTACTGTTTTTTCTATTATTGTAATCCTTTCCTTTTGCAAACAATTTTTTGGAAAGCGGATCCTGGATACCTATATTACTGGGAGTTTAGTTACCGAAGACTGCCACTTTTATTTTAATCTGTTTTATTTTGTGAGCGTGGCCTATCAGCAGCACAAGCCTGCACTATCGTGACTGGGACTGAGGAGCTCAGCTAACAAAAGCTAATTAGCAGCAAGATGCCTCCCTTTTCCACGGATGATTACCACAAACTGCTCCAGAAGATAGCAGTACTGGAAACTAAAATTCATCGGCTCGAAGTGAACGTGGAGGTAAATGGACAATGTGGGAATGAAACCACTCTGCCACTGCCCCAAAATAGTGAGAAAAAGCAGGCTAACAGAAAGCTAATTAGCACCACAAAGACGCAGCAGGAGCCAGGTGTAAATGGCACTAAATCAACAACTCCTTTCTGGAACTCTCTTGGTGCAAAGCCCAGGCATCACAAATTGCCTCCCTCAGATATGGGAAGACGGTTAACAGGCAGAACCCAGCACCCGGAGACTCATGATGACACTGAGTGGCCTGCACTGCCATCAAACAGGAATACATCTTCAACCCCGCTACCAAGGAGAAAACAACCATGGACTGGAAGTACAACAAAAACAAAGAGCAAATCACCCCAAGACACAGGGATTCTACTAGAGAACAGATTTGCTCCACTTTCCCAAAATCCTGACTCCCCAAAAGAAAGCTCATCTTCCAGCACAAGAGAAAGGTATGAAGCTAAATCATATGCTAAAAGGCCACAGAAAGAGCTAACGACTGGGCCTGAAACTCTGATAGTGGGTGACGGAGCTGTGGGTGAGATAAAACGCTTTTGCAGCAAGAAAAACACCAAAGTACTCTGTTTTACCAAAGATATGGTGTCTGATATTTCAAAGAAGATCCTGAAGATTGCTACTGATCATCCAACAGTTAAATCACTCATCATACACACAGGAGCCCTCGATGTTGTGAAGCAACAGTCGGAGGTATTAAAACGGGACTTTGTTGATCTGATGAAGAGAGTCCAATGCCTAAATACTGAGGTGTTTTTCAGTGGACCTCTACCAACAGTTCGGCGAGGAGATGAGCGATTCACCAGGCTGATGATGCTAAACAGATGGCTCAAAGATACATGTGCTACTCAATCAATAAACTTTATTGACAATTTCAACATCTTTTGGGAACGCAGGCACCTCTTTAAGGCAGATGGATTTTGCCTTAACAAATCAGGAGTACAGCTGCTAAGCTCCAACATTTTTTATTTTCTGCGTCAGACACCAGCAGCCACTGCCAAGGACCAAAGACAAGACAATCCAAAACAACAGATAAGGCGGCGCTCTGGTGAGGGCGCTGAGATTAGGACTGAACAGGGAGGACAGCAGACCCAGAAAGAACCGGAAACATCATTATTCTCACCCCAACAAGTGGAGTCTCCCCCAGCCCCAACAGGGGACACTCAACCTCCACCCCCCCAGACCCCACCCAGCCCCCAACTCTCTCCATTCAGTCTGGACGACTCCCCACTTCTGGATTTTACAGACAGGATGAAGAGTCTTGTCAATATGGGAATCCAATTAACACCACGCCAAAATCCCCTATTTTCTCCCCTTAAGCTACCACACCGTCCAGCCCCACCTATTCCACCTCGGAAACAACACTCGACTAAAAGTCACCGAGCCCCCCCACCTCCTTTGAATCATCATATCTGTGAGTCTGACTGATATGTGCCGGGTCCAGGCTGCAATACTGATATAAATAATCTTCACCAGGAAAAGTCAGGGCCCTATGGAGTTCAGATACCCTTCTCAATCCCTGTGATGACAGGTAACAGAAAAGTGGTTAAACTGATGAGAAATAAAAAGGGTTCATTTAAATCTGCCAATCTACTGAGTATAGCATGTCAACCACGAAACTTACCAGTGTCTCCTGTTATCCCCACAAGGGTAGCCCTACTCAATATCAGATCACTAGTCAACAAACCACTGATAGTAAATGACATGATTATGACCTATAATCTAGACTTTTTACTTCTTAGTGAAACATGGCTGACTGAATGTAGTTGTGCTACCATTCTTAATGAGGCAGCGCCAACAAATTACAGTTTTATGAGTAAGAGTCGAAATGGCAAGAAGGGCGGGGGTGTTGCTGCCATTTTCAAATCAGTATTTCAGTGCAAGGACATTACATTTGGTGATTTTAGTTCTTTTGAATATCTCTGTTTTTTAATGAAGGGTGATCCAAAAGTCCTTTTTCTAATCATTTATAGACCACCAAGGTACTCAGGAAAATTTATTGATGAGTTTGCTGATCTGATGTCAGTTATCTGCACTGACTACAACTTTTTTATCGTAACTGGGGATTTTAACATTCACATAGACAACAACATGGATACTAATGCCAAAGACTTCTGTTCTCTACTTGACACCTTTGGCCTTGTCCAACACGTCAAAGGGCCCACACACACTCGGGGACACACTCTAGATCTGGTTATCTCTAAAGGTGTTGACATTTCTTCTGTTGTTGTTAAGGACTTGGCTCTTTCTGATCATTTCTGTGTGTTCTTTGACTTACAGGTAATTCCAAACATTCAGATAACCTCTGTGTCTGTTAGGAAAAGGTACATAAACGAGAATACTAGTGCTAAGTTTATGGAGGCTATAGCAATGTCACCAACTGTGAGCGCAGAGACAGTTGATGAACTCCTGGATAATTTCAACTGGAAAATCTCAAATGTCATGGATGCTGTTGCACCCATTAAAACTAAGATGACCTTGAGTAGACAGAGATCACCATGGAGGAACACTATGATGGTAAAGGCATTGAAAACAGAATGCAGGAAAGCAGAGCGTAAATGGAGAAAAACTAAACTCCAAATTCACCACGACCTCTACAAACAAAGTCTCAGTAATTTCAACCATGAGTTAATCAAGGCTAGACAGCAACACTTCTCTAAAATTATTAATAAAAACATCAACAACACTCGCACTCTGTTTGCTATAGTTGATAAGCTTACAAACCCCCCAAAAGAGATAGTTTCAGAACTCTCTTCAAAAGAAAAATGCAATGAATTTGCTCACTTTTTTGATGAAAAAATCAGATCTTTAAGGTTAAATATCAACACAAATCTACAAAATGATAAAGTGACGCAATCCCTAAAACCGCCTAGGAATGAATCAACTGTTATGTCAGAATTTAATACAGTTGATCAAAAAAACATAGAAGAAACAGTTCAGCATCTTAAATCATCGACATGCTGTCTTGACACAATGCCATCTGACTTTTTTAAAGTTATTGTAAAATCTGTCCAAACAGATCTGCAGCAAATAATAAATTGCTCACTTCAATCAGGCACGTTTCCTAAACCCCTAAAAGTAGCTGCCATCAAGCCACTCTTAAAAAAGCGAACGCTGGATACTTTCAAGTTAACCAACTACAGACCTGTCTCAAATCTTCCTTTTATAGCCAAGATTGTTGAGAAAGTGGTTTTTAATCAACTCAGTAATTACTTGAACTCCAGTGGACTTTTTGACAAATTTCAATCAGGTTTTCGAGCTCACCACAGTACAGAAACAGCTCTTATTAGAGTGTTAAATGACATAAGGTTGAACACTGACTCAGGCAAAGTATCAGTTCTGGTCCTGCTGGATCTCAGTGCTGCGTTTGACACTGTGGATCACAGCACACTGCTGAACAGATTGGAAACATGGGCAGGACTCCGTGGAACAGTCCTAGAATGGTTCAGGTCCTACTTGGAGGAACGGAGTTATTTTGTGACCATTGGAAGTAATCAATCAGATCGAGTGGCTATGACATGTGGGGTTCCTCAGGGGTCAGTTCTTGGACCCCTCTTGTTCAGCCTATATATGCTGCCTTTGGGTCAAATTCTGCAGAATTCTAATGTCAACTATCATAGTTATGCAGATGACACACAGATATATCTTGCGCTGTCCCCAGATGACTGCAGTCCTATAGAGTCATTGTGTAACTGTCTAGAGCAAGTCAAAAATTGGATGAACCAAAATTTTCTTCAGTTAAATCAAGAAAAAACTGAGGTAATTGTTTTTGGCAATAAAGAGAAGAGGGTTGCTGTCAGTAAACACCTTGAGTTACTGTCTCTAAAAACTAAAGACCAAGTCCGAAACCTTGGCGTGTTGATAGACTCAGATCTGACCTTCAACAGTCACATAAAATCAGTCACCAAAACAGCCTTCTACCAACTTAAGAACATATCCAGAGTTAAGGGCTTTATGTCCCAAACAGATCAGGAGAAGCTGATCCATGCTTTCATCTCCAGTAGACTTGACTACTGTAATGGTCTTTTGACTGGACTCCCCCAAAAAAGTATCAAACAGCTGCAGCTCATTCAGAACGCAGCAGCTCGAGTTTTGACCAGAACAAAGAGATCAGAACACATCACCCCAGTTCTTAAGTCTTTACACTGGCTCCCAGTTAGCCACAGAATAGATTTTAAAGTTCTGCTACTAGTTTACAAATCACTGAATGGTTTAGGCCCACAATACATAAACGAAATGTTAGTAGAATATAGACCCAGTAGGGCTCTGAGATCTACTGACTCAGGTCAGATAGTGGAGCACAGAGTTCAAACCAGACACGGTGAAGCAGCATTTAGCAGTTATGCTGCTCACAACTGGAACAAACTACCAGCAGGACTGAAATCAGCCCCAACTCTTAGCACTTTTAAATCCAGGTTAAAAACTTTTCTATTTTCACGTGCTTATGGCTGAGCTCTTTTGAAGAACTTTTAAAGAATTTTTAATCATAATCCAGTGATTCGCTTAATGTTTTAAATTGTTTTCAAATTTGCTATTATAATGATTTTAAATGACATTCTGATGTTTTTAATTAAATTTTCTTCTCTTTTTAATTTTTTATTTCTATTGCTATTGCTTGTCTTAATGTCAAATGTTTTTCCTTGCCTCTGTAAAGCACTATGAATTGCCTTGTGTACGAATTGTGCTATACAAATAAACTTGCCTTGCCTTGCCTTGCCTATGTTCAGCTGATATTCTGTGATCCAGTTCGAGTCGTGCTAACCACAGACCAAACTTCTGTTTCCATGTTGAAGTTTTAAGTCTTTGCTAAAGTAACACATATTTTAACGCTGACCTTTTCATTTCTTTTTGCCAATGATGGTTTTTATATTCTTATATAACTGTTGATCAGAGGGATCTTTGTTCTTTCAGTTGTCAATCTGGTTGAACCATCATACACCATTTTCTTCTTCATTTTGTGAACCCTTCATTCAAAATCACATCTATTTGTAACGAGGACTTTCTACAACTTAAAAACATAAAAGACCATTCAAAAAGATAGAGCAGTCCTCTCAGCCGTCTGACTATACCGAATGAAGCTTTTGTGGCAGGCAATTTCCCTTTGAACAGTGTTCTTTGGGAACATCTTTGGGAACTACCTCCAGTGTCTATTATTATCTTTCTGTGATCCAGCTGAGCGAGACTACAGTCACAGGGCCCAGCATGAAATGGGACAGTGGTTGCCCTCATTTTGGCGTAGGTGCTGGCAAGAAAGAAAAAGTGGCTAAAGATAGGCAGTTGCAGAAAATCCCCTTGCTTTTCACCCACATGCGCCAGATAATAGAAGGGAGAAAAGCCACGAGGGCTGAGAGTTACGTAGGAGAGCCATCATGCTGTGATAATGGGGAACCAGTCTCTGGCTGACACTTAAAGACGGCACGGACATTGTGAGCTGTGAAGGAACAGTTTTATTTTGAGCCAGGAGTGAAGGTACTGCCTTTGAATTTAACAGCGGATATTGGCTATAGAGCTTCCTGACCAATAACAGGAGACAGCATTGTTGAATAAAATTGTCTTAATAAAAGTTACTTTATATATTTTTATTAGTGCTGTCAAAATTAACACGTTAATTTTGGCGATTAATTTTAAACAATTAACAGGTTAAAAAAAATTTACGCAATTAATGTGGTTTTGTTTACTTCTGGTGGTAGCTGACCCATAACCTTTGGTCACATGCGCGGTCAAACATCTATCCTAACTAAAGGAGAGTCTATGGCGGAAAGATGGATAAGGACGGACTTTTAGGGGAAACATTTCATTTTAAAAAGTTGCCCGACGGTTCGTTGGACAAAAACAAGGCAATTTGCACAGTTTGCAAAGCCTAATTTAAATTCCACAGAAGTAACACGACTTAACATATCACCTCAAAGCAAAACACCCTGCTGAAATTACCTCCACGCGACCTCGCCAGTCTACACTACAGGAGTGTGGCACTCATCAGTATATTTCCTCATTCTGGCTTTTTTTCTATTAGCACTGTGCATATGTGCACCTTAAGCCAATAAAATGAATGAATTTAAATATACCTTCTCTGTGTTTAAATATTATCTGTGTTTCATTATTTTGATCATTTTACATAAATAAATATTCACTATAAGCTTCAGTCTCAGAAAAATGCAATAAATTTATTGATAAATGAATCGCGATTAATTACAGAAATTTTTGAGATTAATTAGTTAATTTTTTTTAATCGATTGACAGCCCTAATTTTTATATAACTTCTGTAATTTTTTTTACCTAGTTCCCACTAATCTGTCCTTCAAACATGGCTGAATGTTCGTTTTCAACCTGTTACAAACCAATGTGTGCAGATAATCGCCATCACACACACACACACAAACACACAGAGGTGGAAAATGCTCTTGAGCAGGTCACGCCTGAGTAGTGCAGCTTTTTCCATGGCGATGTTAAGGCAGCACTATAGGGGGTTGATGTGGGAGGCGAGTGGTGACAGGGCAGGGTTCAGCGTCTCTGTGGATGGGTCAGCCAGATCAGAGGCATGGCTGCTTCACTAGAGGACATCTGTGAGTGGCAGATTAAACGGCTGTCTAAACACACAGTGGTGTGTGAATAAAGGTTAGCTAACACCGTGAGGGCAAGAGGTGGCACACACACACACACACACACACACACACACAAAGGGCTCATAGACCTGCAAATGTGAAGAGATGTTGGAATAATGGGCAGCCGTGTAGCAGCACTCCGGGAGCAGTTAAGAGTTCGGTGCCTTACTCAAGGGCACCACGGCAGTGCCCAGAAGGTGAACTGGCACCTCAGATACCAGTCCACGCTCCATACTGTGGTCCATGCTGAATTTGAACCGACCACCCTCCTGTGGTCCCCATGGATTGAGCCGTCCATCTTATAATAGAAATGTAATGCATAATGTAGATTATTACAGCAAATACAGAGGTGTTTTAATTAGTAATTATACAACCTTTTCTATTATATTTTAATTAGATTACATTTCATCATCATTTTGTACTATACATGGGCATACATGGGTACAAGTGGATTGTCTTATAGATAAAAGTGGCAAATATTTCATACATGTTCTGTCTCCTCCCCATCAGTATGGGCCCTTTCACATCCCAGAGAACGCTCCAGTTGGCACCACAGTAACAGCTGTGCTGGCAGGAGATGCAGATGTTCGAGGAGGAGACAGCTGGCAGGTGGACTACCGTTTAGAGTCTGGCAACGAGGAAGAGGTCTTTACCTTAGTGACAGACAAGCAGACCAATGAGGTCTCGCTCATCCTCTCAAAGGTAAGCAACACAAACCATCCCGCAGCCTCGCTACACACATATCGGACCACCTCAAGTCTAAATTAAACCGACCTGTTAATTGTTTTCTTCATCCTGTCTCAAGAACGTGAGAGTGCAAACACATTTCTGCTTTCAGGAGCACAAATATTAATGTCAAGGACAATGTTTGGCATGACGGCTTGTGTCCGCCCTTTCACATCAGTCAGTAGCTGGCCGTGTCAAAATAGCAGTCACGTGTAACTCCAGTCATTTTTATGAGGACACGATTTGAATATCACAGTGTGTACATGTGAGGCGCCAACAGAAAGGTTGGAAAAGAATATTCCAACACGTCAATACTTCAGTCCTGCATGCCTCAAATAATAAAAAAAAAGAGTCCAGATGATTAATGGAATGTTTTTAGCCCAATAATCTCTCCTGTCCCCGGGGCGCATCACCCTTCGCCTGCCTCGTATAATCCAGCAGGGTGTTTTAGGGATGTGTGTGGAAATGAGTGTGTGTCTATCTATCTCTGCATGTGTGTGTTTGAGTGAGTATGGTCTGCTCTCTGTAAGTGGGCCAGGCATGAGACAGTCTATTATTTTCCCACAAACTCTCTGTGGGAGTTGATGTGATTGAACTGTGAGTTGCACACGTTCTGCTGAGATGAAGCAGGAGATGTTGAAGAAGCTAAAAACGGGTCTTATATTATTTTGGATTAACACACCATGACTTCTGTTTTTCCAGACATGATATCATGCAGATTAAATGTTTGCCTCTTTGAGCGGCTCTCCTATTGACCTAGTATCTGTATCGCTTTAAAGGATACTGCTATTTATTTAGCTTACTTTAGTAAAAAGTAAAGCTTAAATCCCTCACAAGTAAAGCCCCAGCAGATTAAAATGCACTTGAGCAAATCCTTTAATTCATCGCGTTACAGTGTGAGGTCAGCACCAGAAGGCAGACACATTTCATTATTAGAAATTACACACTACTCACAGCCCAAGTGAATAATTAGATTGTGTGAGCGGACACTAATGGTAGTTTACCACACAGGCTAGAAGCTGCCAATTAAGGTAAATGTATAATGAACCAGGGGGAGTGAGGGGAATCGAATCAGGATGAAGAGAACAGGTGACATCAGTCATTACGTCAACTGTGAAAAACATTTCATCAAAGAACAAAAGGAAATGAAACTTCAGTCAAAGTTAGTGTGAATTGGAGCTTGTTGTAACAGTTAAGGCGCACTGTTGCCTCAAGAAGGTTCTGGGTTTTCCGTGGCTCGTGTCTGTGTGGGATCTTTCTGGGTGCTCCAACTTCCTCCCACAGTCCAGAGACATGCAGGCGTGAATCAAGCAGCGAGTTGTAGATGTGAAGTGAGTGTGAACCATTGTTTGTTTCTATGTATCAGCCCTGTGATGAAATGGTGACGTGTCCAAGATGTACCCCGCCTCTCACCCATCGGCTCCAGCCCTTCTGATAAGGATAAGTGGTCATAGATGATGGACTGATGTAACAGCTCAATTAATCACGATGATGTAGTATTTACCATTAATTCATGAATAAATTCAGAGTTCATTAAAAAGCAAATAAATCCTTAATACATATTCATCAATTACTAACTGAATGTGTGAGTCGACAGTTTGTTATGTGCTTCATTTCAACTGAGACAATGCTTTAAAGCTGTCACAGTAATGACAATGAAGAATTAGTGAATAAAGCTGTGACTGACAATGAATCTGCCCACCATGAAGACACTGCAGACACACAGGTCGGATTTAAAAAGAAGCAGAAATGCAGAATGGCACCTGTGTCATGTAGAATAATGTACCTCATAGTTGCACAGTTATTTAAAGCAGCTCTAATTGATAGATTTGTATTAACAGCTTGGGTTACAGGGGTCGCTCATGGTGTGAAATCCACCTAGCATTGCAGTTTACTTCAGCTTTGTAGGCCTTTTTAGTGTCTTTCAGTATGTTGTTTTTGTTTTCTGACCGGCCACTTTATGATTTTGGTTCACTCTTGTATTGATTTCTGCAGCAGGCGGATGTTTCAAATGAAAAAGCTGTACACGCACTGTAGCAATCTAGCTGGTGAACATTGTGAAGTATTTAAAGAGCCGGATACTACCCTCAGGAGCTGGTGGAGACCAAAAACAGAGCTAAAGGAGTTCCATATTTAACTTTACATTCATACATTCATCAGTGAGCAGAAACACGACTCCAAGTTATGGCTAATGTTGCTCTATATCTGCAGGATGTCTAAAGCTCTTTGCTAACAAGCTCGCCATGTCATCATCTTCAGATATTGGGTATTAACAGTGAAGGTTAAGGTAAGGTTGATAATGACGTCTCACTGATGCCTAACTCATATCTGAGGGTAACTCTGAGGTCTTTGAGTAATATCATTGTCCAGGTGACTGTAGCCTGTCGGATAACACGCTGAGTAGTCTGATGCGTCACTTCCAGTCAACAGCAGTACTCATGCATGCTCCAAGGTCTGCGTTTCTTCTCCCTGGCAACAGAGACGCACTCAGCCTGAGCAGAATGATGTCAGCCATTGCTGGTTTAATAGACAAGACACGTTTAACAGTAAATCATGACAGCAAATACCAAGGACTCAAAAGATTGCATCAAAATAACTGAATTCATTAGAGATTAAGATCAAATAATATCATTCTTTTGCCTCAAATCACTGACACTAAACACTATCACAACTGCAGTTAATCTTTCCGTACCTCCACTTTGAAACCACATTTGAATCCTTGAATCAACAGGTCACAGTTACTATTTTCCAAGAGTCCAGATTAGAGTAAAATCTGCTACTTCTTAGTTTGCTGCAAAACTTTGGGTCCAAATGTAGTACATACTGTAGAAGTAAAACTTTATCGACTGATTTATTTGTTTAAATGTGAATGTTGAATAGACGTCAATGTCAACATCATTTCATGTCCTATGGACATACAGATATGTATGTTAAAAATATATCCAGTTCATAAAGGAATAATTCCACGTTGTCACACAGGATGTGCTCTCAGTGCATCATCATGGAAAATGTTTCATTAACGACACAGTGAATCAATTGGCTCATTTCCCTGTGACCAGTGTCTGGTTCATATTGGAAATACAACAAAACTCTGCCAGTAAATCTTGTTTCCTTGGGAGTAAGATAAAGGGACTGCACACAAGGGACCATACTGTGTCCCTGTGTCCTGCTGTTAAAGACAACATCCTGTTTTTCTTTCCTCTTCAACGTGTGAGTGCCTATAAAATGTAAGTGAATCCATAGAGATTCAACCACTTTCCTCACATGTATTTAATTTGCTACTCAGAGATTTCATTGTGCATTTGTTAGATATTGTACATTATTTTAATTAAAGTCCGGTGGTAATTTCCTAGTTACCCATAAACATTATCTGCAAGACATCTGTATTGCTATTGTCAACTGGCCTTCAAAAAGATACTGGTGGTGGGTACTGATTCTACTAGAACCAGAAAGGCAACAAGGGAACTGGCAAGCCTCTGGAAACCAGGGAAAAGTTCCCAAGACATTGTCTTAGCCAGAGTCACCAATTATATACACCGGCACTTCGAATGAGACGATCACAAGCCCAGACAAGCTCCAATTTGTCAAACTGGCTCAGGGAATGTGAGAAATTGGGAGTTCACACAAGAGATTTACTTAAAACCGATTAAAAGTAAAGTTCTCACAAATCATAATACAAACCAAAAGACAATGATTCAGGGTGGATGCAGGTGAGCTTAATCTGCTGATGACCCTCCAATTGCCCACTGGAAGGAGGGGGCGTCACATGCCACCAATATTTTTAAGGTATATTTTCCCTCTGTGTGTGCGTACGTACACGTAGGTCTTGGACTTCGAACGTGAGAGTGAGTACATTCTCGTGCTCAGTGCTCAAAACCCAGTGGCTCTGGTCCGTGGCCGATACGGACCTGCATCCACAGCAACAGTCTCCATCTACGTTGACGATGTGAATGAAGGTCCGATCCTGTCTCAGAGCCATTACGAGGTGACTGTCAGAGAGGGCGAGGAACCGGGGCGGGTTATCGCCACCATCCGAGGTTATGACCCTGATTCTCATCCAATAAGGTAAGTCATAAGAACCAATGAATGCTGTAGTAACTATCTACTTCATGAAGTACAGTTCTGATTTTCACAGAGTTGCACTTGTGTTCTCGTGCAGATATTCTCTTCAAGGAGATACCAAGAAATACTTTTCAATAGGAAAGTATTCTGGTGAACTAAAGACAGTGCAGGCCTTGGACAGAGAGGAGAACAGCACATACACCATGGAAGTTATTGCAGTAGATGGACGTAAGTGTTTTTATTATTCCGTAGATAGTCAAAGTAAAATTCTGAATAATATTATTTGATCTGTAGATAAATATTCTCTTAAAGGACCATTTAGAATGTTCCATTTACAGAATATGGCAGGAATACAATCTGCCTACATATGTTTTCATTCATGCATGTTTGAACAAATAAACAAAGAGTTACGAATACAGATTTAGAAGGAGAGAACAGCAAACAACCAGAAAAGGTCATACAGGGTTGAGAATTGTGTATTGTTCTGATGTGCCATCATCATCATCATCATCATCCAGAAAATAAAAAAACAACCATTATATCTAAATATGAAGCTTCAGCATCTTTAAATTTGTCTCTTGTGTTCCTCTCAGGAAACTCTTCTTTATCTGCGTCCACCCTGGTGACTGTCCAAATCCTGGACGTGAATGACAACAGTCCAGTGCTCGTTGGAGATTATTCCTGGAAGTACCTGTGTACGCCTCGCTGGGAGGACCAAGCTCTGGTGTTGGCCTCACGAGACAGTGATGGGCCACAGCATGGAGGACGACTCAACTTCTCCCTGCGCAGCGATGCCACAGTCCGACGTAACTGGAAGCTAACACCGATCAATGGTGAGGGGAACCCAGTCCACCCAGAGTTTGTAGGGCCACATTGTTAGAAGAAGTTTTCTTGAGCTACTTTTCACGACTTGGTCCTCAAACACCAGAACACAGCAAGTTGTGATGACATTTGACCTGAGTCACCACTCAATAAAGCCGCATACTGGATCATCAAATCATCCATTTTTTTCCAATATCAGAACCCATCAGCTCTTATCTGATGATGATTTAGCCCCTTGGGCGAACCGCCAATGTTTCTGGGCCTTCAGTATAGCCAGCAAATACCTGAAAAAATGCCAAGGCTTGCTCTGGGTTCTGATTAATAACTCAACGCACAAGAATGCAGATCACTTTAAACTAGTTAAAAGCTAAATGTGCTTTAGATGTTGGGTTCCAAGATTGCAGTTCGGCCAATGTGTTCTGCCTCTTTTGCCCTCCCGACGGACTGTTGTAACCAAAACCCACTCAAACGTGTCTGGTGAATACCACTTGGACTACAAACTGAAACCAGAACACTTCCTGTGCCAAAATCTTGGTCTCTTGCCTCCATATTTTGCCTTAATATGCAGATGTTTTTGAATTGCTTTTATATGGACATATGTATGTTTGAGATAGTTTTAGATGTACTCTATATGTGAATGTTGTGTCTTCTAGTGTGGTCTAAGTGAACCGCTCAGTCCACTTTGGTAAGAATCAGTCTGCTTTTGAATAACGTAGAGAGTAAGGACGTTTATTTATTGGAGAAAATAGGTTGATTTCATGCAAGTCCGTGCAATGTGATTAAATTCAGCCAGTGGACACACGGTGTGTAAATTATTTTCAGTCAATTTGACTTGTCTGAATTCAAATAGGCAGCACACAATCTGTGAGTACAGACAGTCAAAGAACCAGAGTGAATTGGCCCTGAAGATGTGCAAATTGCCCTGGTCTATTTTCTTACTAGATAATTTTCTTCAGTCCTATCTGGAATGGAAGGTAGTTGTAGTCGTTGCTAGTGTTGGGCTCATTTCGTGCGAACAATTTAGTGCTGTGACGTCTGTCATTAAGTCATTCAAAGTTCAACCACTTCCCTCTCAGTTTTTTTTTTATCTCCCTCTTTCACTCCCCTGTTCCTGTTGGTATTGATTGAGCCCAGCTGTAATTATATCTTCTGTGTAATTTCTTTGGCGTCACCGCTGGGTTCCTGCCAGTTAATGGAAGCTAAAAAAGGAATCACCCAGAATGCTTTGCACCTGGTCGCAGCCAGTAATGGTCGTACCAGTGATGTGTGCTTTCGCCGGTATAATGTCGAACAGTTTGCGTGAGACAGCCACGACCTCTCATGAAAAGAACACCTGTGTGTGTATGTGTGCGTGCGCGTGTTCGTGCAGGTGTGTGTGTGCATCAGTGCGCACTCCTGTGTGTGTATCGTGGTTATTCATCTCGAGCCTTTCAGAGCCTGTCAAATGTGCCATGTTCAAATAAGTGTCAGTTCTTTTCAATGCAGAATTTCAGTTAATGAGGCAGTACTCCACTCTCCGTCCACTCTCAGGGGCTTTTCATAGCACTAAGGAGAGACATGTGATACATCCAGTCTTCCTGTAACACATTTAACAGCACTGTAATGTAAAAATTACAAGTACTCGAAACAGTTCTGGGAAGGCAGGCGACTGCAGATCCAACCTGTGTCATATCGGAGCAGAACTGCTGCACAGCTCGTGTTTTCCCGACTACGTGAAGCAACATGAAGGGGCGCGATGGTGAGGTGTAAGCGTGGAGTTTAAGACCCTCAGATAAGGGTTCAAACAGCTTGATAACACACTCCTCTTAACACGACAGGGCTTTTACGTCATGAAGCCAGGAGTGTATTTTAGACTGATTTACAGAGATAAGATAAAGAGTCACACACTCCAGACCTCCATCCACACATCGCCCTCCCTCTTTCTGTGCATGGCGTACTTGTATTGATGTGTTTTTGCTTGATTTTTTTGCCCCTTTGGTGGTAGAAAAATGTGTAAAGCTGCATGCGGTGACATTTTTATGAGAAAATATTGACGTGCACTTGTTGACTGCAGGACGTAGGAAAGCATTTAACTTTTCAAAATTGACTTCTATAATACGTGACGTACAGCATAGTGCACTGGCACTCAGTCATAGTGCAGAAATCCTTGGTTAACAATGGCAGCAGTATCCCATGGCAACAACTACCTCATCCATCAAGCAAAAATGGAAAGTGCTTTTGTCTAATGTGTGTATTTTCTTTTTTGTTTACGTTACATTTTTATGCATCATTTTTAAGATAATGCCTTGTCCCTCAGATACTCACACCAACCTGTCCTTAAACATCCAATACCTGGCCCCCGAGGTCTACACTGTGCCCTTCACCATCTCCGACAGCAGCTCTCCTCCCAGGAGCACCTTCATAAACTTGCCAGGTAATGCCGACTCTCCTGCTGATCAGCTAAAGCGAGGACAGGGAGGTTATGGGACATGAGCCTAGGAACAATCAATAAAGATCAACCCCCCGTGCGCTAGCTTGTCCGAGCACTGCTCTGGTTTGATAATGATGCAATGGTGCTTTACAAATGATTTTTCCAAGCTTGTGATTACACAGCTCTCTTAAGATTGCGCTCTGCCCAGTATAGCCTGCTGACACCTTATATAAATATCACATAACTCTTCATACAGTGTAAACTATATGGTTAAGGGAATAAGGGTGTGTGTGTGTGCTGTCCTTTCCATGCCTGCAGTTATACAATCAAATTAGACCCGATATTTATATCAAATTCAGTTTTCATACACAATATAATTATATTTTAGGATTTTTTTTAGGAACCTGGCCACCAAATATGAATCATAAACATAACACAGATTCTTTCAGTGAGTTGTACTTCCTGTTTAGTCAGGACTTCTCTGTGGTATGATGTTAAAAAGTGAGTTGTTTTTTGTTTTTCTCTCCTCTGTTAGTGACAGTGTGTCCCTGCAACGTCAGAGGGAACTGCAAAATGGCTGCCAAGCAGCTGCAGGGCATGCCAACGATTCAGTCTGCAGTGGGTATTCTGCTTGGCACCTTTGCATTCATAGGTAAGCAGAGAGGCTGGTAAAAACAGTTCCAGTGGCACTATAAAACAGCTCATAAATGTCTGTTGAGAATGCATTATGAACTTAATTATAAGCTGTACAGGCTTCATAACACCGTGCAGATTCATTATATTTTACAGACAAATAAGCAACAACACAGCGATGTTGCTGAATTTCAGTGTTTTGTTTTGTTTTGTTTTTTAACTCCAGGAACTATCCTCATTGTTGTATTCGTGAGACTGTCCTACCAGAACCCCAAACGGCCGAGCAAAACTAACCAGGAGAGAGTTCCCCTGAAGATTTCAATCTAACTTGAGATGAGATCGTCTGTCCTGGTTACCGCTGATGTTTCTCGCAGGGCATGGAATTCGTTTAGGTGACTGTGAATGTCTGAAAATGAATGTATATTTCAGTTATTAGATCAAAGTTGTACACTGACCTCAGAGCACAACTACAAGATATTTTAGATTAGTCAAGATGTCTAATGTTAAGTGCTTAAGCCTGTGCCTGGGACATGAAGTTGACTTGTGGTTTAAGTTTGTCATTTTTTATTGCTGTTGATCCGTTTATTTGTTTCAAAGTGCTGCCTCTTTTTTTACGACACACTATTAGGACCACAGTTAGTACGAAAAAGAAAACATTTTGAGATCAAAGTTATAATTTAAAGAGAAGAAGTCCCAACATTTTATAATAAAGTTTCAAGCTGACTTCCTTATTGTAAACTATTGACTTTCTTATCTCAAAGTATTGTAACTTTATTCTCAAAATCTTTTTTTTTTCTAACCTTGGCCCCCAATAGTTGTTGTAATTTACACTGCATGTACCCCTGTTATTATTCTATGCTAATCACATCTAAATTGTTACAAAAAGTTTGCTGTAAAACCATAAATCAGAAGAAACATGCTTGTAAATGCTAACATTTGATTGAATCTAATGGAACACATCAAAATAATTAAAATGTGTTGCAAGAACCATAACTGCGTAATTTAATTTAAATTCAAAGTTTCATATCAATAATTTTGTTCTGTTAATTCCATCCAAGTATCACTGTATAAAAGTTGGACAGTCTGAGCTCCTCATACCTGCAGCAATGCAATTGGTCATAATTCTTTCACTGCATAAAATCCTTTCCTTCTTTCTGCTCACTTTTACATTTTAAATCAAAACAATTTCATTGGATTAAAATAATTAGACAGCCTCAAAGTGTCCTGTGTTTGGAATTACACTGGCAGCACACTCCAGGCTCTGTGATTAAGGCTTTATAAATGCTGCCCCAGATGACCTAACAGGCAAGCAAAGCTATATTCAGACCAAAGTGTTGCTATGAATAGCTCAACAATTGAAGGTCCGCTGAATGACACTCACCCAGCACTGTCCAACAAACTAATCACCTCTCATTCACAAAAGACAAACCTTTCAAACTGAATACATGCAATGTACTCATTCATTAGCCTGCTGTGACAAGTTGAATTAATTTTGGATAATTCTTCCTCTTAGAAACCGTATTTGAAACTGGGCGGCTAAAAGCTACCAATACATTTCTGAGATAAAAGTTAGATCAAGATAATTTTGTCAGGAATTGTTGACATTTGAACAAATTCAGCATTTAAAGTTCATCAATCAATATTCTTTGTGAAATGTCTAGACCCCGGCGGGGTGGTATCCGTGTCATCCTCAAGCTCAGGTCCTCAACCAGAGGCCTGGGAGTTTGAGGGTTCTGCGCAATGTTCCTAGGACTGCACTCTTCTGGACTGAGGCTTCAGATGTTGTTCCTGGGATTTGCTGGAGCCACTATCCCTATGTTTGGGGGTTACTGCCCCAAGTGCCCCCACTACCACGGGGACCACGCAACCCTTGACCTTCCACATCCGTTCCAGCTGCTCCTTTCAACCCTTTCAGTTTTTTCATGTTCCTTCTTCCTGATGTTGGCGTCAGCTGGGATCGCCACATCTATCACCACTACCCTCTTCTGCTCTTTGTCCACCACCACTATGTCTGGTTGGTTAGCCAGGACCCGTTTGTCAGTCTGGAAGCTGAAGTCCCACAGAACCTTGGCCCTGTTGTTCTCAGCCACCTTCTGTGGTATGGCCCATCGGGATTTAGGTACTTCTATTCCATACTGGTTGCATGTTCCTGTATACTATCCCAGCCACTTGGGTGTGCCTCTCTATGTACGCTGATCCAGCTAGCATCTTACACCCTGCTACTATGTGCTGGACTGTCTCAGGGGCTTCTTTACACAGTCTGCATCTTGGATATATATATATATCAATTTTGGGTTAGTTTGAGTGAAGAATGTTTAGAACGTTAAGAAAACTGACTAGCTAATATAGGAAGTCACACATGTTTCTCAGGAGTTGGTGGAGACCAAACCAGAGGTAAAAGATGAGTGAATATTGGACTTCCAATATATCTTGCTCCATTTAATTTGGATGGGCTGTGAACTGTTTGCTTACACATACTGTATATGACAGGACTGTTCCTGTACTCCCCCAAAATCAATTCAGCTTTAAAGCAACAGCTTTTATTCCATAAGCTAACAGATTTAAAATCATTTTGATGCTACACTGACTTGTAAGTCAGTGGTGTCTTTGTCATTCGTACATCTGTTCTCACACTACGTAACTTGTGATCCAGGTACAATCACCCACGAGAAGCACGTAACAGCACTAGGTCACCCACCACTAACTATTTCCCTAAATTGGATCATACTGTATGTTTAATGAGAAAGTGTGTTTCCCTCTGATGTCCTCCGGCTGCTCCACATCAACTCTCTCTCTCTCCTACAGAGTTTCCTGATGGACAGTAAACTGCTGCAAAGTATAGCTGCCGTTAGCTAATGTTAGCTCAGTTTGTTAGCTGTACTACCTCGACTCAGACCTCAGAGCCTCTAGACAAATGTCAATCCTGGACTGACTTTTAATTGTGGAGCTTCGTATAATAAAAGGCTGAAAGACAGACATGGAGCTGGGCTTTTTGCTGTTGGACTACTAAATAATATTAGCTGGCTGAAGAAGTTAAATGGTATTAATTTGATCATTTTCACCTGTTCTTTTCCTTGTGATAGGTCTGTTAATACACTAAAAACCAAAAAGCAAGAATGTTTAGATACGCATCGTACTGTAGTATCAGTAATAGACAAATCAAAATGCTGTTGTGTGTTATATAGCACAGTATGAACAAATATTCAGGCTTTTTCTTTTTAAATAGAGTCAAGAAGAACAGATTGGCAATGATGCTGACACACGCAGGAGCAGGCCTCATCTGTGTGAAGGTTAGCAGCTGCATTTATTTATTTTTTTTGCTCCAAATTTAGAGTTAGCAGACTGTTATGAACGACCACATTTTCAGTCGCTCCTCATCTGCACCGTTCCAGCATTCATGACATGAAGGAAAAAACAACAGCAACAATGGAACAGAAATGAGATGGTACTTCTAAAAATAACCACATATTCACTTTTACAAGTACATGTGTGTAAAGACTAGATGCTCCCTCAACTGGACATTTTCAATGCGCAATGACTTACCATATATACAGACAATGCTGCTGATAGCCTATCCGCCCACTGCCCATTTATATTAGACTATTTATTTCTCCAGCTATTACAACAGTTCCAGTCGAAGCACAACATAGTTCCAAGTAGAAGAAAAGTACACTGAAGAGGACCCTGAGGGAGATGAGAGAGCAGGAGGGAAGGGATTAGCGACTGACATGGGGTCAAACGTTACATTTGGGAGGTAATGAGCCTCCAACTTTAGCCTTGATGTGTCCCAGCAGATCCTCAGAGGACAGGGATGGCCAGCGTGGGGTGCAAGGCCACACAGAGAAATGAGGGAGGGGGGGTGAATTTTCCAATCACATCAAGTAGCTCGGGAATTGAGAGATAATTCACCACATATAGACGGACACTCAGGGACAGGAACGGTGGAGTAGCAGCCCATGTTCCCCAACAGGGTAGCCCGTTTTCCATTGCTCGGTTTACTGACACAGGCGAGTGTTTTTCCTAATCCCTCCTCCCTCTGTCCTGAGTTTCCCCACAGCTTCGGCTATTTTAAGCTTGTTTTAAGATCATGTAGTTTCACTTTGGCTCTGAACTTGACAGTTTTCCCATCCGTAGCTGTTAGAGGCTTATATATCAGGACTGCTGGATAGTCTTCCATGAATATGACACCGAACCAGCCAAAATTTTGCAACAGCAAATTTTCCACCTGAATTTCGCTGAATCATTAAAGGAATTCTATTCAATATTATATCATATTAATATGGATCACATGATATGTATGTGAAAGGGGTTCATGCTCATGCTGATGAACCCACAAATGATCACCCCTCTTAGCCCCACAGAGCGTTCTAGTTTCTCTCAGCGAATTGTTTTGGTTTTCTTGTCTGCAGCTGTTAGGGTTTAGCCAGCTGTTCACAATGAATGACTCCAAGTGAACGACAAATTGTCTGCTTTTTACATAATAATATGTCAGTCTGGTGTAGCAAGTGGGCAAATAATCACTTAAGATCACGAATCAACATGTTATATCTTATTTACTTAATCATTTGTTTAATTCTTGTGGTTCTTCACGGTGTCCATGGATGGATTATGCTGCCTTCACACAGAGCCAGGTTAGCTGTTTCTCCACGTTTTCAGTCTAATGCTAAGCTAAGCTAACCAGCTGCTGGCTCCAGCTTCATATTTACTGCGCAGACATGAGGGTAGCATTGATCTTCTCATCAAAGTCTCTGCAAGAAAGCGAATAAGCTATTTCTGTAACGACAGACGCCACCGGGTACACGCTTAATGTTATTTTATTCAATCGGTCATCCCAGAAGTGGATGACATCATTTTCTTTTGACTGGCTGAAATAACTGATCTCCTGCTGCCAAACCACTTTGAAGATGAGAGTAAAAATCGGCCTCCTTGGAAGGACTTCACTGCCATTATCAACATTCATAACCACCTACTGCTTCAAAGTGACAACTTCATTTTGTGCTTCAGCCTAACACTTCCCAACTCTTCTTTGTTGTTGTTCATTAGGCAGAGGTCAACTGAAGGTTAAATGATTTAAAAAAAAAATAGATGTATATCTCTTTTCTAGAATTAGAAACTTCTAAATGTCCCGGTCTGATGAATATTTAATCAGTACGAGCATCTCAATCTCTCGTAGTGGGAGAGCTCGGGCACAAGATCCAGTTAGTATTTGTTGTGATATGGATCTCATCTGAGCATGATGTGTGAGAGACAAGTTCATTGTTCAGTCAAGTGATTTGTCCATACATTACAGAGGTGTGGAGATTCATATACCGTGCTCATTTGCATTTTGATTGCGACATGTCTGATTATCCTTTTTGTGGAGACAAACGTCTTTTTATCATCTTGTTTAACAGTATCCAGGCTTTCATTTGAATGCCCAACGAGGGTAGTGGAGCATGTCGGACGTCTGCTTCCTGTTAATATTTTACTAATGGAAACTTAAATCTTAAAAAAGTGCTTTCTCTCTTTTAAATGACCTCGAGAAATTCTGCAATAAATGGCTCGCCGAGTGTGGGAATAAACTTGCGCTTAGTTGTTTAAGCAGCTCTTGTTCTTTCAGTAAATTATGTTTGACTAATATAAATTGCCTGCAATTACTGGCAGTTGAGAAAGGTCAGGGGCTGTTAGGGTTTTTCCATTTGCACGATAATTGATTCGCTGACAGGAATGGTGATGCAGAACACGTGCGTTATGTTGCATCAGTGTGACCGATGTGCTCCAGCTGTCCGCTTTTACTGTAAACTCACCTCTAACAGGCGATCAGGCAGAAACTTTGAGATTCGCTGCGGAGTTTTAACAAACAGCTGTCGTCTCTCTGAAGGGATCGTGAATGAAAATACTGAAAGATCAAACTACTGGCCAGGCGCGGCCTACCTCTGACTTTAAAACTGGGCTGAGTGGAGTTGACCTGTGATTGTAGGAGGCTTCAAGGCTGTCTTGCTTCACATGACACTGTCAGTGGCAGCGTGAGAAGCTGTTCATTATGTTTGCCACAATCTCTTCTCCAGCAGAGCTGCAATGTAAATAAGTACTGTTACTCAAGCACTGTGCTTGAAATTACTGCAAGAGGTACTTGTACTTTATACTTGTAGTACACTTTTTACTACACAGCATAGTTAGTCTCAAAAATATGATGCATTTTTTATAGATTAAATTACCCAGAAGTACATAAAGTGATTACCTCAATAAGCCACAACAGTAAAATGCTATTTAAACATTTCAGGTCCAATGTATAATATTTAGGGACATCTATTGTCAGAATATGGTAGAAATGGAAAAAAATACACAAAACTGTGTTTTCAATTACCTGAAAATGAGAATCCTTCTGTCCTTTTGTTACTTTAGAATGAGCCTTTATTTCTAAACCGCCATATTAGCCCAGAATGGACAAACCAAATACTGTCTCCAGATAGTGAGGGGAGGGGTATTCAGATTTCTACACACGCACTAAAGCATGAGCTTTAATGCAATTAGCAATAATACTCCAATAATATTATGTATATAACATTATCACTTGATACTATTTAATTTAGTTACATTTTCAATAGAGGACCTTCACCTGTAATGGTGTATATTTTTCTTTCTTCAAGTTTTTTTTTTTTTTTTTTTTTGGCATTTTCTGCTTTATTGAACAGTGACAGTTGGAGAGATGGACCAGAGATAAACCAGGGGATAAATCGAGCCTGTGTCACCGCAGTGAGAATTTAGCCTTGATACATGGGGCTTATGCTCTACCAGGTGAGCTCTGCAGGCGGGTATTTTTATATTGCAGTATTGTTATTTTTACCGAGTCCTTTCTGTCCCCCAGAATAAAAACCAAAAAAAAATTGTACATAATAACAACATAGGAATGATGTTTACAGCTTTCGATGAAGAGGATGAAGGTTTTTTTGTTCAGCAGAAGAGTCATGAGAACTGAAATATTACAGAGAGAAAGAAAGGGTCAAACTGCAGCTCTGTTTTCTGTTTTCTATCATTCAATTCAGTAATTTGATGTTCTAAACAGGAAAACAGTTTACACTGCTTGTCACACGAAATGGACATTTGACAGACTACGTGCGTCACTCCTGCTATTTATGGCATTTTCAGAGACTGTAATTACGCTTACATTTCTGACTATCAAGACAGGAAGCTGGAAATCAAGAATATGAATCACAGAGCAACAGGGATGTATGCACATAAAAGCAAACCAGACTTCTACCGCAATGCACTGTGAAAATGGAGCCATCTGCCTCTGATATGTGAGCCTTCAAAAGAGTTCAGTGGTAATGGAGCAATATAGTTAATCATTAGAGACAGTACATATGCCCAATTCGATTCCTAAAGTCATTGGGGATTCACATAAACATCAGTTAATTGTCAGTACATGTGTTTAGATTCATCTGATTTACTCCTCTGTTGTTTGAAAAATATCTAGTTATAATATTTAATCTCATAATTTCTTAATTGTTTTAACACAAGCTATTACAGAGTGTACAAATCAGCCTCATTTGATTGTTGGGGGGAACATGCGCCCTTCTCTCCTATATGTACAATTATGGATAATAAACCTTAATGAAATACATTTATTTAACAGCAATCACATAATTGACATAATATGACAAAAGAGATTAATAAACACACTTTAAGGTGCTTAAAGTAAAAAATGGACAATTTTATTGACAGCAAATATACAAAAGTCTATCTTTCACTACTTTCTGACTTCTCCAGCCTGTTTGTGGCTCTCAGCTCCAGGACCATGGATTCCTACTGAAGATCTACTGTTTCAAAATGTATCATTAATATATATTTTCTTTCTTTAAAAAAAGGCTAATTGGTTTTCTAAAACAGTTAAAACAACAATTTATGACAAACTCAAACAGGAGAAAAAAGTGCACTATTTTCTGTGTGTCCAGATTTGGTGCACTGGGGAGTATTTCCAGCAGTGCGATGTATGTGTATGTGTGACTGACCAAAAATAAACTACAGTATTCACTGTCATGAAGAAATGTGTCACCCAGTGCAACTGTTTGGCTCACTGATGTGTCTGGGGTGACAATGGAGATCTATGACACTGAGAAATACAGATAACAATTCATTTTTGGGATTTGTTGACAATAAGAATTATACATTAGCAGTCGCTTTAAATACAACTCAGTTCATCAAACTGGGGACAAAGGCACATTATGATTATGGCTTTAATATATTCCACGCAGCACTTGTGAAAAAGCCACGTGAGAGTGACAGAGGCACCGAGCAAGGTGTGCTCTTTACCACTGGAGAGCACCATGAAAGAGAGGATTACAAAAGGTTCACATCGGGGATCAGGACAAAGGGTGCTGAATGATGCAATATGCAGAAGGTGTTTATGAACCGTCATAAAAACTATTTTTAATAAGCACTCTAAATACACTGTGCATTATTTTCTGGGTAGCTCATATGAGAAAAATCCCAGCATGGCTAAAAGAGCATTAATAAGTCTGAGACACAAAAAAAAAGAAACAAAGGAAACAAAATGAGCTTTTCTTATCAACATCTTTCATTCTTTTAACCATACGTCCCTCTCTTTTAATACCCAGCAACCCGTTTCTATGGTAACAAAAAGGGTTACATGTCTCTTTTCAGTTGGGCAGAACTGCATTCCACTTTCTGTCATTTCAACGTTGATGAATATTCAACAACATTCATGAGGGTTACTATATTTATAATTGAAACAAAAAAAAAAACAATTCAATCGTCAGTAGCTGTTCTGGAGCTTTCCAGCAGACCACATGATCTTCATCAGCAGATGGCTCAGCTGTTGTAGATTCATTTTTTTCCGGAGCGCTTTGAGGAGTTCAAGTTTTAGATTCCTCGACCTTCAAAACTATCTCATCTCCAAGTCCATTTAGTTCCATCCTTGATCGTTTCCACTTTATCGGAAGTGTTCATCATCATTTCAAAATTCGTGTTTATTCAGTCCATGTTTGTAATCAAAGAGAAAACCTCTACAGAGCATCCACAGACCTACATATCCTGACAAGTGGCAGCAGAAACTGCAAATTAGCAGCCAAACAATCATTCCTCTCAGACTCACTCATCCCACACACATCATCCACAAGCGCTGACACATCTCCATCTTGGCACAAGCATTTGCATGATTGCACTCCTCAGACTCAACACAGATCAATGTAAGGTTCAATAAGGGATTATAAATAGAAATGATGACCACCTTTTCACTGTGTTAAAATGATCCCTTCATTGAGATGCTGAAAGAGCCACAGGACGTGACGGCCCCCACATTTGGAAGCTTCCGAGTCTTCAGTGTAACAATGCTGTCGTCTTGAGAGCAGAGTAACAAGCCCACACACACGGGCACAGACATGGATGCAGCTACACGCATACAAACAGTCCACCTACACCAGCTCTGTTCACTGTGAATGTGGCCTCTGCCATCAGTCATGAACTGAAGCTTGAGTGGGATAAGAACTACTGTCCTTGTGTGGGCAAACTTGCTCTGAAATGTTCTCAACAAAACACATGAGAGATGGAGGTTAGAATTAGTGAGGGAGAGGAGAAAAGGTCGAGGAGGCGTAGTAATGCACTCAGTTTTTCCATGAAGGTCCTCTGACCTTCCCGTCAGAGTTTCCTTTATGTGAAGTGCACAGGCCGGACTGATCCGGACTCCCAAAGGAGTTTGTCTTTTAGCAGTTTTAATCTTACTATCTTCACAGCTCAGCTCATGCTGCATCATAATTTTACTCATTCATATTTTGATCTTCAGCTGTCCACATCATTCACTTGAACTCCTGAGGAACACTGAGGAATTTGAATACAGTTCATATACAGTATACTGAATACACAAACAAATCCCCTACCCCCTTTAAAAAGACAGAAACAAGAGCAACAAATAATAGAGGACCATGACTGTTGAACAAAACATAATATGCTTATTAGCCTCATTTAGCCCAGTCTAGGCCAATAAAAATGACTGCTGGCCATTCATAACAATAACAACAAAAATAAACTCTTCTGTTGTTTCTTGCAATGGGATCATTTTGTAGGGAAACTTTGACAGTTTGAGGAATAAGTGCTACAAATCTTTAAGAAGAAGAATAAATTAGATTAGATGAAGATAAAGAACTATTTCATTTTGTGTTGACGGCTGCTGGAGGATGCTGTGGACATACACGGTAATATTTCACAGCCTTGTTTCATTTAATTCTAAAGAGGATTCAACCCGGTGGCAGAAATAAGAAACAGTTATATAGAAATTGACAGTCTTCTCACTGATGCTCTGTCTGTTTATGCAGGCCTTATAGATTCATCAGTATCACAATGAGACTGTTTCATAGATGTGTCACAGTTGTTTATGTGCTGTCTTGTGGCATTGTGTTGTATTTTTAATAGATTTTATAACTGTTATAAATGTCCAGATGGAACAGATGGAACAATAAAGGCATCCATCCATTCTCTTAACTGCTTATCTGGCTCAGGGTCACAGGAAACTCGACTCCCATCCCAACATATATTGGTACAACCCTGACAGGTCACTGGTCCGGCACAGGACTACAGTAAAGGAACTGAACTGACAAAAAATATTCTGAATATAACCAGTCAGCAAGATCATCATCATGTTTTTTGCAAATACATCTGTTCTTTCTGAAAGACACTGAAACACTTGAATGACTCATCTAACCTTGTTTAATATTTGAAAGTATTTTTTCCATTCAGCTAAACTGCAGAGCCAGACATAACAGTGTATTTTAAGTAAAACATACCCACTCAGTATTCACCTGTATTTCATCATTGTCTGTATTGATCCAGCATATATCTATTGCTCTTTTTATATCTTGTTTTATAGTCGAAACTGAGCCTTATGATAAGGCTGTCTGCTTTTTGCATTCCTGGATAAGATGTTATTCCAGGGCCAGACTGCAAACTATGAGGCTGTTTATATGCAGTGAAAAAGTCATGTGAAACAGAATACAGTAAAGTTTGACCCACATTAGTCAAATAAAGCCACAGTTATGGATCTTTCTATTTTTACAGCTCTCATATAACAATAGTTCTTGCTCATGTGACTATTTTAATAATGCCAATCATCATTTTACAATAGTGGACATGCTTATCTGTCATCAGACGAGAGCTCCATAAACACTAAGTGGATGGAAAGAATCTGAGGGCAAGAATCATCAAGCCGTTAACTCAGCAGCTGTTAGGCGGTTTGTTTCTCTAAGGGATGCAGGCTGACCAACACTGCAGGCTTGCTGATTACCGTTTTTTTACTCGCTGGTGCTTTCCAACATCGGGCCGAGGGCTCGGCACACATGTGACCCATTGAACGGTGACTGGAAAGCTTTGCAAGTGGTGCTGTCAACACCAGGACATAAATAAAGCTAAAGATAGGGTGATGTGGCTTCAGCCCTTCAGTTTGTGGTCAGCCAAAGGCTTTTTATAGAAACACTCTGATTTATAAAAGGCTAACAGGGACTATTTTTGACCCAGTGGGCTTCGGGGATAGAGATCTTGGAAACTTGTGACGCTTCTGGGTGCATGACTGACCCCTCTGACTTGAATGTGTCGGTGGTGGTTGGTTGTGGGAGTTGTAACAGATAGCAAATGCTGCATGGATCAAACCGGCCAAAGGCCTGTGATGTTTCTGGAGACAATCCAGAGGCACAGACAGAGAAATGATCACATGGGTCTTTCCCAGTCAGACCCATTAAGTTATCAGAACACTCCTTGATTGCTCTGTCTGGGGATGGAATTTAAATAAAGATTTGATCCACTTTGCTTCACTTGAAGTGAAATGAAAGTATGATTTGTTCTGAATTTTAAGGACTAAGTGCTTTATATAGTTCATCATTACCATCTATTATATTTGACCAGAAAGATACAATCACACGCCTTCATATTATAGAATAGAATAGTCTTGATTTATGGGTTGCATAAGATACTTGTGCATAGTCAGTGTGTAAAGCAAAGCGCTGCTGTGCACAGGCTCAGCAGAAAAATGTATTTTAGCCTTATAAAAAATATGAACACATAAAAATCATCACCAGGTCCATATCTGTTGAAGGGTACAATAAAGTGTGAATATTCTCACCTCGTTACCTTGTCATCAGACATCTCTTTCTCTTGGTGCTACATTGCCTCAAATGTAGAACTTAACACAATCCCACACTTATGTCTAACTCTGCCATATACAGTGTTTCACACCACTGATCTGATGCTTATTATGGCGTATACGTAAATAGATATTGATTTATTTGATCTTTTTTTTCATGTTTTTCCGCTGAACCTGTCCACAGCAGTTCTACTTCTGTGCTGGGACGTCTGTCTGCCTCTCTGGGAAATCACTGACCGCTGTCTGTTACTGTAGGAAGCACACTGACTATGGATGAGTACCTCATAAGAACCCATTTCAAAAAATCTGAACTACCCTATTAAACAACTATGTCTGAGTCCATGTCCATGTTTCTTTTCTACTTTGATCTGAAATCTCAAAACTTGACTTGACTTTTGAGATTGACATTTGCGGTTTTGTGAATGTCTCGACAACTATTTGATGCAACGATGATGCATTTAGTACAGTCACCCTCGGAGTAATGAATTTGGTGATCCCTTAACATTTCTTGTTATGATATCATCAGGTCAAAACTTCAGTATACTGAAAAGCAATGACATTCCTATGAACCTCTGCTGTACGTTGCTTAAAGGTAAATCTAAGAAGGTTAATATAGTAAATATTATGTTGGCATTGCCATTGTGAGCATGTTTTACATTATAATTTAACTCAAAAGACTGCTTGGCCCAAGCCGAGATCTACTTGCATGAGCACTCTTGTTACTGCTTAAAAAAGTCAATGTGTAGGTCACACTCATGAAAACATGATGTCTAATAAGTCATTCAAAACAAATGGTAGAATAGGGAGAGATGGCTAAATGAATGAATGAATGAAGTTCATACAGTATGGTGTGTCATCTCGATGGCCACGTTGCCAATAAAGATGCCTCTTAAATGCATCATGTCAGTGCTCATTAGAAGAAAAATAATTTGGTCTGTTAGTAATTCATGCCAATGAAATGACAATGCAATAAAACAAAAAAAAAAAAAAAGAACAGAAAAAAAAAACTGTCCGGCCAGCCAATTTTAACCCTTGTTTATTATAATAATGGGCTTCTGTGGCCACTGCTTTATATCAAGTCTCATCAACCTTGACTGAAATAGCTCTGAGTATAAATCTCTGATTTTCTACGGAATTAGTTTTATATATCCACTCAGGAAGCCAAATGTATCTGACACTGATTTTAAACAGATGTGTGTGAAATAAATAGGGGTTGACTGTGATGCAGCACTGACTGTGTGTGTTGCCATAGTCACCCTGTGCAAACAGTGGATCTCGGATTGACTCTAAGGGTCACTGAGTAAAGTCAGCTGAGTTCCCTGAAGACCATGTAGGTATCTGTTTCCCACTCAGAATGTCACACGTAACCGCACGCTGTCAAGCTCACATGTCAGGGTGCGACTGTATGTCACTATGACTGTAGCTAACTGAGATATAAGCCCAAAAATCAAATACCAAGGCCAGAGCATAGCAGATATTTTCTGTAAAATAGTCCATAGATCAAAGGCTTTATGGTATATGAGCTGACAGCCATGTATAGAATTACAGATCATGACCTCTCTCCCATGGCAGCAAAGCTCTGTTTGCTTTAGTTATCATAACAGACCACCAACACAGTGATCAAGAGAGAGAACCTCATCACCTCTCTTCTGCTGTGATTTATATAATCCACCGTGGACCAAGGCCATGGCCTGACAGCCTTAATGTTGTTTGGTGTATATACACAACCCATAAAAGGTGTATATTGTTTGGCAAGTTGTTAGTGTTGCACCTTAAACCCGACCCTGAACCTGAGTGAAGGCCAGCCATCCAGGAAAAGACAGGTGGCGTGTGTGTGTGTGTGTGTGTGTGTGTGTGTGTGTGTGTGTGTGTGTGTGTATGGTTGGGTTGGCTGGAATAAGTTGGAGATCACGGGCTTGCTCACCGAACGTCCCCACAAAATAGATAACATGCTGCTAAATAAAGTTCCCTAATGAATACGGAAACACACACGTGTCACTAGAGGGGTCTTTAGGGGAAGGAAGCGTCAAATACATTTGCAGTATGGTTTTATTTTTTGACAGGGTGATGGCGATGGATCACTGGCTCCCAGACAAGTAGGGGAGATATGAGCTGGCCAAGCATTTGTTTTGTGGTACATGTGCTGTTTGTATCCATGGCAACTGCACCGCGGCCGTGTTCCCTGATTGCCAGATAGAGTCGCTGTCGTGGACAATATTAAGAAAGTTAAAATGATTTAAGAGTGGAGCATCCCGTTCTCAACTTTACTGGGAAAACAGAAGAAGTGACTCAGTGTGTGTCGGCTGTGGCGTCTGAGATGTCAAAATTAGATATAGTAGTTTGGTTTAGATAAAGTAGTGATTTCACCACATGTAGTTTGAGCCTTTGCAGCTTTGTGAATTGTCAAACATGTTTTGATCTATTATATTTTGTTACTAAATACTTTGCTTGGGGGATTCACAAGAGACAAATACCATAATATAGCAGCAGAGACCAGGATATTCTGACATTTGGTCCTTAGTGTGGGCTAAGTTCCAAAAACACTGGATCACAGAGTACATTTCCCGTAAAGCAAATCAATAGAATCTTCTATTGATCTCTTTCTGGCTGGTACAATGTCTACATCTTTCAAACTTCACGTCCTCGGTAGCAGTGGAATGTGAGTGAGAACATTTACTCAAGTACAGTTTTGAGGTATTTGTACTGTACGTTAAGAATTTACATTTTATCCTGTAATAATAATCAGCCACATATTGCATGTTTTACTCTATTACATTTACACCTATAGTTACTTTGCAGATTAAGTTATCAAATACAAAGCCTATGACAAGCTTGAAAAAGACAAGCTATAGTTTAATCTACTCACAGAATATGAATTAAAATCAGCATGCATAAATTGCTATACTTGCTCCCTAATAATGATCCAATAATATACATATTACTTGTAGAATTTGTTTACATTTGTGGACAGTTGTGAGCTATTTTCTCAGTCTTATTAAACCTCCTTCAGAGCCACAGATGACATTGACTTTGACATTAGTGCAGTGACCCTTTAAAGGAATTCCATGTTTTTTGAGAGGCTGAGATATATATTTAATAATTATTATTATTATTATTATTTTATCTTTAGTGGTATACATGACTTGACACTCATGTTTGGTACCAATGAAGCAATGCAGGGCAAGGGGAAGCCACCATGCAGTTCACACACTTCACTGTGTTCTCATCTTCTAACAAACCAAATCATTCATCCATTCTCTCTCTGTCTCTATCAAAAAACAAAACAAACAAACAAACTTTCATTGTTTTGTCCGACCAGCAACTTTTTCTGCAGGTAGATTGTGCTGCAGGTTTGTATTTCACAAGTTCCTCAGATGTTGCTGTGTCTGGGAAAAATCACTACAACAAGCAAGTAGATATCCCGATGCTATAAATACATGTGACTGACTCTATTTCTGAGGCCTGACTGTAATATCTTATTACATGGCACATCGATTGCGGCTGAGGATGATGTGCCCGCTCAGGTATTCTCGGTCTCAATAAAGCTCCCTGGTGCTATTTTGGAAGGATTATTTGAGAATACGTGTTAAATATACTTTACACACACCCACTTTCATTCTTTATTCATCAACCGGCAAACTATTTTTTTCCACCGCCATCAGCAGTTACATGGAAATGAAACCAGATGCTGTAATGAAACCTCTTGATTCAAACACAGTGGCGAGGAGGAGGAACAAAGGCAAGGTCAAGTGTTACTGATAGCAACAAAAACAAAACAAAAGAAAAAGAAAAAGAAAAAGAAAACATGCTGTCTGTTTGGATGTACATTATGTTTCTGCTGTAGTCAGCCATTCTTTAATTTCCATATGAAGCCATGCTCCTCTGTCCAAGATGTTGTACAGTTTGTCTGTGGGTTCTTTGTTCTTTAGATTGTGTCTGGTCAAAGGTAAACCAGAGCTATCGCTGCATGCGACAGTAGATGCTGCCACCTACAGGAAGACCTACACACGCTTAACACATTGTGTAAATGACACAAAAGCACCTTTAAAAAATTAAATTCAAATGTGTGTTTGAAAAAAGAAAATGAAAAATGAAATGAAATGAAAAAAGAATCAATCTGTTTAAACAGGTTCAATGCCTGGTGTCTTATTTTACTGTATCTACATGTAAATCTGTCTTCTGTGTTGTTGTTTTTTTAATATAAGAATACAGAATGCACAAAGGTCTTTGCTCTGCAAATAGACCACCATCTGCTGGACAAATACTGTAGCCACATGTTGAAGCCACAGACTCAGATGATTAAGAATTTTAGAAAAGATAATAATAAAAATAAATACTTTAAACACCATTATATCTAACTATCAAAACTCAAAAGTGTAACTAGTAGAAATGAGATTTGATAGTGCTTCAAGGGTTTAATCTAATCAGTTTAATCTACTGTATATTCCTGATGTAAGGTGTATGTGTTGCATCCTCACCATTCACAAACGCTCTGCAAACGTTTTATTATCCTGATCTTTGGTGTTAAAACCTCTACTTTGGGAAATACATTTGATTTTAAAAGGTTCAGTTTTCTTATGAAATGCAAATATCAGTGTGAATAAGTTTTTCAGAATAAATGCAATCACATTTGCACATTCAAACACAGTCACTGTTGGAGTGTCTCTCACTCTCTCTCACAGTATCTCTTTAAAGAGTATATTTTTCTGATTGCTTACAGCAGAAAGGTCAGAGGTACAAGAGAATCAACATATCTACTTTATTGTAATTTTGGAAATAACCCTCCCTCCCATCAATGGGCATTTGTTACCTTATTAACTAATCGATAGTATTAACACTATTAACACTTCAGCGTGCTAGATTTAAAAGCCATGTAAAGCGGATTCAGTGACACCGTTGGTAAATAATTGACTGATCACAGTCCATGTTCCTTCTCTCTGTCCCTCAGCCCTCAAGGCTACATCCTGGCTACTAATTACCTTAAACCCAGCATTGCTACTTGTGATCAGTGAGAGTGAGTTTAAACATTTGCTTGAATGAATATATTGTAGATGCAAAGGACAAGGTTCACTCATGCGCTCAGTGCTTTATGCTAAGAGCAGAAGCAAAAGATTAAATATTCAAAATTTTCTGTTACAAAGACTCAAGACAACAACAAAAAAGTTACTTGAAATTTTAATTCATTCTGCAAACATGGCAAAAATTTGAATGCATTACAAAAATATTCAAACCACCTATAAATTCCATTTTTTTTTTTATATATATCAACACAAGACAATCATAACAGTACCATTCTTCCTGTGTGCACTTTGTTGTATAGGAGCAAAATGATTTAATCCTTGTCATGCTCAGAACATCCAAGTCCATCTAAATAAGGACCAGCATGACACAAAGCTGCCATAACTCACACAGATCACACACACCAAAGTGTCAGGAGCAAGTCCAGCTTCAGAGGTGAGCTGTTAATAACAGTGTGTATTACCAATGCATAGAAACACAAGTCCAGGAAATGTGAGGCTTCAGGCAGGATGCACTTTAAGCTCAAGGTAGAGATTATAAAAACAAACATTTAGACTAAAATGTCAAATTCATTGGATTCTTGAAAGCTGAATAAATCCAGAATGAGAAATTGTTGTGTTTGGTTAAATCTGGAGAGCATGCAAAATAATAAATCACACTGCCGAGGGCTAATATCTCAGTCTCTTGAGCTCTGAAGGACCTGACACTGCCAAACAAAGCGTTGTAAGCAAACACAGCACTGATCCAATCCCACCTCCAGTTGGAAGGACTGAGAATCCCCACAAAATGGTCAGGGATCAGGGAGGGTTGTGAATGGTACAATACCAGTGTGGAAAAAAAGCAACAGACTGCAGTGGGATTCACATTCACCATATACATTACATATAATAGCACCTTACAAGAGCTTTCTGCTAGTTGATGTAGCAGTTTGTTGCCTCAGCAACACTACTTTCCCATGGAGGTACAAGTACATGATTCAACCTCTGAATCTTCATAGCTAATCTGACCAAATAGCATACGAGTCAAATAACTATAACTGTTAATATTATTATATCCCTTCTAAAAAACAATATCTCCCTTTGATGTTGATGCTTCTGACCAGTAGAGGGAAACATGCACCTCAATGTGTTGGCAGTGATGAGAATTACACCTTTTTCCTTTTGTACACAGTAAATCAGAAATCCTCAGAACAAGCTACCATGAGGTAAAAAAAAAAACAAAACAAACAAAAACAAAACAAAAACAAAAACACAACAACACTCAAATTAATGCATTCACTGTTTAAGAAAGCCACTGTTATCCACGACTTCAGATCTCTTGAGGTCACATTAATTGGAGGAACGCACTTCCCTGCCTTTGAGGGGCTGTGGAGGCCTGAAGTTGTTTTCCATGCGCATCCTCTGATCCTCTTCCTCTCCACTGAACAGGAGCGTTCTGAATTTGCCCAGCTGCAGTTCGGAGAAACAGGAGGACAACATTTTACCTTTTGCAAAAACATGGATATTGTTTGTGTTTTGTGCTGATCTTTGCTCCACACTAGACATGATAAGCAGATTAATGGATAAGACTGGTAATATTCTGTATGTCACTGTTAACAAATCCCATTAAAAAAAGACCAAAACCAACAATAGATTAGCCCATCTCTGAAAACTTTCTGCCTATAACCTTTAATAATTTCCTGAAGCAGCTGGGCACTGTAGTTTTTTTAGCAAACATTACTCAGGAAGGAGTAACTGGTGCATTTGTTGGGGACTATTTTCAGCAGCGGGGTTGGTGCATTGGAGAGGATTTATGGCAGCAGGAGGTGTTTGTAGGATCAACTCAGAACAAATGACTGTGTCCATGTTCAGAAATATGTCTTCCAGCACAACTGTGTGACTCAACAATGTTCCTAATAGTTTTTGGACAACAATATAGCTTTATCCCACAGATAGATATACTGCATCAGGCTTTAGTTCCACAGACAATACATTTTAGAAGCTTCAAATTATTGTGGTTAAGTGCTTTAATTTGTTAACACACACAAAAAGGATTACCAGACTTACTTAAAAAACTACTCACACACCTGACCCTGTTTTTGGTCTTTGCCCTTTCGCTGCATGTCTACTATTATGAAGGGAAATGAAAAACAAAATAATACCCTGTTATGTAACAGCTTTTCCCTGCTGGGTCCCCATGCAAGCATTTTTCAATTAAAGCCCCAAACCAATCTGGTCATCCATCCATCAGGATAATCTGCTGGAGAGGATCAAAGGCTTGAGGCCTAGAGTCATAGGTTGTGGGGCCAGCTGCCTATCTTACACCTCACCCCCATCTATGCTATGCACATGGGTTTACAGACAAATCATCATGACTACACCCAAAGCGCAGCCGTCTCTGTATATCTACAGATTCCTCATGTACACTCCTGGAGGTAAAAATGGGGTAGTAGACTAGAAAAGATCAACAAAGTATAATCCAGAGTCTGACCGCAGTCGCCACAGGGGGACCTTGAAGGCAGACATCCAGCTAGTCCGCTTTACTTGTCAACAACCCGGGGTTATCAGACAAACTTTCTGATTACATTTAGCTCTAAGAAGGGCGAAGAGCAAGTCAATCCTGAACACGGCATCCCCCATGAATAATGCTCTCCCTTGTTCTTGTCTCTACATATAGCATCACACAGTATATTTCTGGACATGCTACAATGCAGAGGTAAACCCCACCACCACCACCAACCACAACTATTCAAACTTGGGACTTCTGATCCAATGATGCTGAACTTTGACAACAAACAATGTAGTAGATCCATTAAGCAGGCCAGAAAACACGGATGTTCAACACGTTTTGAGAAAAGATCGCCCTCGAGATGAGAGAAATATGGGTGCAGATCATCGATCACAACCAATACATGACGGCAATCGCTGGAGCTGAACGTACATATGCAGTCCGATAAAGAAAATACAATGTCACCTTTGTTTTAAAGCCTATGACTGTTATTTTAGATATGAATATCTATTTGAGTGATATTTTTTTATTCAGAAGAGAAACACTTAGCTTGTGCATATCTGGTACTGTAAAGCAGTGATGGTAGTTCTAATTGTAATCAAAGAAAGCATAGACCTTGTGCCAAAGGTGTTGCCCACTTTCGGCTTGCAGCCAATATAGCTAGCTTGGGGTTAAAGGTGTGGTTGTAGGAATAAGTAGCTACTACAGATAAAGAGTTTTGGTTGTGTCTAATCTGGTTTTCTGTAAAATGTTCCACACCAAACCTAAAGGGATGAGAGTAAACAGACCTTTCTCTCCCTAAGCAGTAAAAAAGATACGTTGTAGAGGATTCCTCACAGAAATTGAAACACAGAATAGGGGCTTCTCTTTCTTTTCTCTCATTATTTACATTACTACCCAAGAACCTAACCATCACATTTCTGATGCAGGATGATCATCAGAATGTCACTATTTTTAGTTTTCAGAGGACTAAGAACTACAAGTTTAAAAAAAAAGGTAGAGCGGCGTTATACATTGTGGAAAACTGGCATGTTATTGTGGTCACCTGTTTTTCAGACACAATGATTGGCTCCTTCAGAACAATCCAGATGACGCTCTCGTGTAGAGGGGGTGTGGTCAGAGATCCTAGGTAGGTCCAGTAGTGAAGGCTGCTGGGTAGGAGGCACTTGGGGTTGAAACCTTTGAAATCTGTGACACTAGCCTGGATTGGAAAATACAAAGACAGCAGCTTTTATATTACAGCAATATTGCTGAGAGCAGGCCATAAACCGCATAAACATAATAAAATCCAATCAAAGTACTCACCTTAAACTTCACCATGTACAGAGCGTCTGTTATCATATGGAGCCATCTGTGGTCGTCACCAGTCTGTAGTGACAGAATTGCATTTGTGGTTTTTATATTTTTATATCTTGAAACCTATACACTAAGGTTGTCTCAGTATTGTATCAAAATTTAAAATCGTGACAACCTTAACCCACAAAATATCACAAAAGGCAAGCAACAGGATTGCAGCTATACAAAACCCACGTACACAGCTTTGTGACTAACAACTTTCCACACTAGTTTCTTTTATGACTTCTGCTACAACCTTTTGAAAACACTACCCACATCTTAGATTTTCATCTTGCACTTTCCAGTGCATAAATTGTGAAGAAAACAAAAAAGTAACTACCCTGCTATACAGAAATAGCTGCAAATACAAGTAGAATGTCAATGGTGCAGAGGGTTTAGTCTCTGATTAAGTGCAGAAATTATCATGACTTGATGCAGACCTAAAAAAAAAACACTAGAAAACTGTTGGAGACAAAATGGAGACGAAAGGGGGCACAGGGAGTACACTTAAAGAGAAATGTCTTACATCTAAAAAGATGCCGAGGACAGCGAGGCCGTCGGGAGCTTCTGCCGCCTGCCCAAACGACTTGTACTTGACAGCATTCCAGTGTACTAGATGAAGCTGGAGGAAATGGGAGTCAAGAACAGGGCGGGAATAAAAACAGACTTTTATTGATAAATAAATTATTTTGAGTCATGTACAATTCAATTCATGCCTCTGTACCAGTGATATAATGCTGCGCAAATACTTTCCACATCCACATGTCCTGTTCCCAGACAGATGCATTATGTTTTAAAAGTCAGGAATGACATGCCATTGTGGCTCATATATTTGTAAGGAATTTATTGGGATGTTCATTATTTTGACACAGATATAAAAATGTAAAAGTTTACACCCACAGATGGAACATTATGGATTTTTTTTTAGCATCAAAACTGTTTTATGATTCCTTTTGTAATTAAATGTCTTACCACAAATACCTCACAACACACCTTAGTCAAAAATGGGTTATTTTGTGTTTTGGTAATTAGACACTGACGCACTGAAGTACTCTGATCCCAGACACTGACCTCAGATGCATAGCTCATTCCTTCAACGGTGTGCTCAGAGCCATGACAGCCCTTTCCGCCCCAGTGGAAGTGGAACTGTTTCAGTCTGTAGGGGTTGCCAAGAGGGCCTCCCTGGATCACTGTTGAAGATGAGATGTTAAAATAAAATAAACTTACTGACACCTCTACTCTCTGTCTGACTGCTTTCCAGCACAACCCTGCAAAGAGCATCATCCAAACAGCTTGGTACCACTGCAGACACACACACCACAGAGATGAGTCAACCTGGTAACACCCAGCAGACTTTATTCAAATTCTCACTCAAAACTGAGACATAAGCCCTAACAGGCTGAAAGCCTGCTTTACCAGCAAATCTATCATTACAGCTCTGTGTCACAAGCTGCAGTTTGAGACACAAATAGCAGATCCTGTGCTAAATAAAGCAACGTTAATGCTACTTTAACTTTCCTTTCAGGGCCAACAAGGATTAATAGAAACTAGAATAGTGACATTCAGCCCATTCTTCAGGATAGTACAGACTGTTTTCAGAGCCTTCGACTTGCAACCGCTGAGTACAGACACCATCTAATCTGATCGTTATTCATTGTGATGCTGCTGACATCCTTCTGACAAACAGGCCAGTCCAGTCCAGGTCAGATTAGTGAGGCATGAGTGGGAAAAAAAAAAAAGAGAACAAAACACTTGTCTTATCCATCTTGCAATATAGATGTAGGATAACCACAAGAATGATGTGAACAAAGGGAATCCGTTATCTACAAATATGCACTCCCAGCAGTTTCTTAGATTATTAACTATCAGTGAAGAGCTTAGTAGATAGATAGACAATGATGAGACTGATGTGCTAAATCAAGTCCTTAAGGGTGATTAAGCACATCCTGACCTTTGCGATGCTAACATCAATGACTGCTTATGTTGTTATCTTAATTACTGGTGTCAGCCTCAATAGAAACTTTTATTTTATTCCATCAGTAAAACACTCATGTGTGAATGCGTATGTGTTCACACAGACCCGAGCCACACATGGCAAACTGACAACAGCAGGTTTAACAGCTTTGTGCAGCTCATTGGAACTACAGAGAAATGCATTAGTTTTCCAACACGTCTCCTCTTTCATTAATTATGTTCAATTGTTTCTGTGCGAGCCAAACAGCCACACATTTCTGAGCTTATCATTCATGGTAATGATGGGGTGGTTTACATGGATCCACCCAGTGATAAAAGCAAATAGGGTCATAATAACCATTGAGATCAGCTGAGGTTATTATATCTCTTGTCCAGCAGACGGATACTCATACAGTTAACTGCTGGCTGCACTTCCCTGCAGCATAATCAGGGAGTTATTTGTAACCTTTGATTATGGTCAGCTATGCACATGGTTTGCACTTTCTGAAAAATCAACATAATCCCACATTTTAAGCGCATGTTTACTGAGAGTCAACTTTTAGCACAGATTTCCACTACATATGACGGACAAACATATCAGAGCTCAGATTATACATGAACTGTGAACTCTGGCAATAATTGCAAAGCAGTAAATAACCATTTAATGCGCTCATAGGTCATCTTTTATCACTGCTCATTGTCCCTGCCAAGACATTACTGTTTATTCACATTTCTGTGTGATCTGTGTGATTTTCTTTCTCAACCTAAACTCAAGAAACTGAAGTAACCACAGCTCAAGTTAAAAGTAAACAGAAATATAGACAAAATTTTACTCACCTGAGCGGTCATCAGTATCATCAAACTCCACAACTACAGAGTGTCCATTGTTGGTGATGTTGAGGGAGGTACACTGGTCGTAGTTTAGGACAATCGGGCCCAGATTGGGGTCACGGGGAGCCTCCTTAGGGATGATGTCAATGGGAGACTGCCGGTCCCCCTCAGCAACGGGGAAGTTTTTGTGCCATATAGAGGGACCTTATCATAAAAGATATAGGAGGAGCATTATATAAACAGATCTTTTTTTTTTTAATGATTCAACATGTGCATTTAGCTCTAATTTACAGAGGGATGATCAATCCCATAAAGCCTGAAATAAAAGTGAGTCACCTGCAAAAAAATAAAGTATCAACCAAACATCAGCATGATATTAATCAAAGAAATCAGTTAAATTCACTCAGGATGCAATGTTTCTCACTAAAGAGTCCAGGTCAGATCCAGTGGAAGTCAGGTAAAGGTGACAGCAGTGATCCCTTTAAGCATGTGGCTAATCTCGCATTAACAGTATTACTCTTCTTCCCTACTCCCCCTGGATGAAACACGCAATGCCCCCAGCAGAACTGAATCACAGTAAACATTTATTATAGGACAGAAGGTGGATTGCCTCCACTATGGATTGGAAAGCATGTGCCCGCATGGTGCGTGGATGCTGTAAGGTCTTACCGTCCTCTTTTCCATATCCCCACTGATTCCCTTTCATTGTGCCTGCTAGTGGATTCAAGTCTGACCAAGCTGTCTGTATTTGTCTGCTACAGTCCAGTGCGCATGTGAAAGGACGTGAACGGACATCAGCTATTGATGAAGTTTATGTAGCCTAGTGGCCCAGGGGGAAGGGCAATTACCCCCGTGTTGACACGCCCCTTCACGCCCACACACACACACACACACAGAGTCCACCTGTGCTAATCTGGTCTAATATCAATGCACTGAGTCAGTCCCCTTCGGATTTAATGGTGTCAGTAAATTATGATAACGATAATACAATTAGATTATGGTCTAAGATGATAACGAAGGATATATAAGTTTAGACTGTTATCATCAGTGTCTCATGAAGAGTATCTTATCATTTTCTGTTAATAAGAGAGAATAATCAATATAGTCGGATTGGATTAAGAAAAAATCTACACTAATCTTTGAGAGAGAAAAAAACAATACAAGAATGCATGTGTAATATAATAAAAATAAACAAACACACTGCGCATGTCTTATAGCGCGTCGACTTTAAATGGACTCTGAAGACGTGTCTATGATTTGTGTCTTTGTGTCTTAAAGTTTCGTTTTCTACATATCAACGCTGGACGAATGGATTTTATTATTTTATTGTCTTATAAATAAAATACAAAGCACTTTGGTTACCCTGTGTATGAAATGTACTGTAACGTTGACTCGTATTGTTATGTTATTCAACCAAACTAGTCGAGTGACTGATCAGTCAGTCAAGAAAATGAATGGAAAAATATTTTTGAGAACACTACAAATGTTCCCAAATTGTAAATACTGCTGCTTTCCCTAAATGTGATATTTATAAACAAATATCTGCATATGAATGCCGTTGGGTTCTGAGATTGTTCTAAATTCAAATTAAATTCAATGTAATTAAAATCAGAAATGATTTTTTTAGACTGACAATCTTCAAAACATATCTCCAGATTAACCCTGTGAATAATATTTGTTTATTTCAGCTTTATAACTCAATTGAGATTCAGTTCTCCTTTATCATGGTGGTCTAGGTTCTTTGTTGTTGCTCCTCAAGGAGTCACTGCCTTATATCCTGTCTATTCAGTGCACAGGGAGGAAGCTTCTCTTCCTTATGACTTATTATTTATCTTTATTACTAACTAAATATTAACCCTATAATGCCATTCGTATCATGTTTGATACATGAGGTGTTGAAACTTCTATCTCATCAACATTTTCAATAGTTGCCTTAAAAACCTGTTGTATGTGATCTGATACAGGTATTCTGCCCCCTCTTGGACTAGCATGCCACTACAGGCAGTTTAAGTTTCGTTTTGGTCATTTCCAACATGTCTGCTCAGAAAAAATCACTGCTATTTTTTGAGAAGTTACGGTGAGAATAACATCAAAATTCAAAGTATTTTCTCCCTTAAAAGAATGCATATTCATTAAGTAACTCATTCTTTATATTACAATTAAATCGTGTTAAAATGTCTGTATCAAATTTGATACTGCAGGTATAAAATGTGTGTTTTCCCCAAATTGTCATTTCACATTTTTGTAATTTAATCTACATAATGCTTACTCATATACAAACACACACTATTTTGATGACTTAATTAATCTAATTAATCACTGACATGCCACTTGCAATTGCCACTCAAATACATTTTGAGTATTTCCACAATAAAAATTCCTCTGTAATTAATAATAATAGTCTATGCTATATTGACTTATATATATTTTTAGATGTCAAAAAGGCTAGAGGAAGAAGAGAGAAAAAGAAAGTACATTGACAATATCAACACAATAATGCATGTCTACTGTGGGAAGTGTAAGGTGCATCTTTGCCTGAACAGGGACAGAAACTGTTAACCACCTACCACAAAGTGAAATAAAAAGGCTGTAAAAAAAAAAAAAAAGTGTTATGTGAAAAAAAAAGAGGAAAAACCTCAAAACATGTTATATAATTTCAAAATGTTATGGACAAAACTCTTTGTTTTGTTCTAAAATTAACATTGTTGTGAGCAAAAAGTTGCAAAAAGTATTCTAATTTTTTGAATTCCTGTTTTCATGGATTTTTTTGAGCTGGAAGCCCAAAATATGTAAAAATAAACAAATAAATACTTGAAATCGTTTGAATTGTGGGGCCCTGAATCTATAATCTATGAAAGTTTAACCTTTTTAATTGAATTATGGAAATAAGTAAACTTTTATGATATTCTAATTTTTTGGAAAGGGTCTGTATTTGGTGATGATTTGTGTCGAAAATGCGTCACTGACTGATTTTTTATTTTATTTTTTTTCCTCGCGGGCACATTTTTGTGTCGAATCTGTCGACGCGGAAGTCAAAATACGTCACTCATTGGAAAAGCTACCATGGCAGCGAGCAAATCCTCCAAAGAACAGAAATACGACAGACAGCTCAGGTACATTTCAGATATATATGTCTTTATATTTCATAAACACGTCGTGTTCCTTCAGCTGAATGTTTACGTGTTTCACGAGAGAGACGGTGCTAACGTTAGCTTAGCGTTAGCGCCGCTGTCAAAACAGCAGCGGCGAGCTAACGCGTTAGCCGTGAGGCTAATGGACGGTTCGTGTGGTTTATTCTGTCAATAATGACAGCTTGTGTGTCGTGCAGTCACCTCAGCATCATTTAGTTTGGCTGCAAACGAGTGCAGAGCAGTCAGTGTCAGTGGCTAAGTCATTCTCGCCTTGGCTGTGGATGAATTGGATCACTAGATGGCAACACACGTTCATGTTCATGTTGTGTTGTGTGCTCGCAGACTGTGGGGTGACCACGGACAAGAGGCGCTAGAGAATGCACACGTGTGTCTCATCAACGCCACAGCGACCGGGACAGAGATACTGAAGAACCTGGTGCTGCCAGGTAAATACAGGAGGCTCTCTGTCAGTGTGTGTGTGTGTGTCAGTGATAACCCTGCAGCTGCAGCAGCTGATGCTGATGATGATGATGCTGCTGATGATGATGATGAAAGCATCTTTCTGTCTCACTTCACTGATCTCTCTCTGTCAGGTATCGGAGCGTTCACTGTAGTTGATGGACACACGGTTTCAGGAGAAGACGTTGGAAACAAGTAAGACAGCAGTTTATTTGTTTAATCAAATGTTAATTCTGTTTTCCTTATTGTTCATGGTCGTCGTCTTCTTGTTCTTGTCTTGCAGCTTTTTTCTCAGCAACAACAGTATCGGAAAGGTACGCACACTTTGCTGAAATACTCTTGTTTTGCACGTTTCTATTTTTTCCCCACCTGTTCCCTGAATCTCTCACCGGTTACTCAAATGATTTTATATAAGTGTACAGTTTGTATATTTATATACAGTGGTCCCTCGTTTATCGCGGGGAATACGTTCTAAAAATAACCCACAATAAACGAAATCCAAGAAGTAAGTTTTACAATTATTATACATGTTTTAAGGCCGTAAAATCCCTAACCACACACTGTTATACACTTTTCTCAGACAGGCATTAACATTTTCTCACATTTCTCTCTTATTTAAACACTCTTCAAAGTTCAAACTTTCGCAGATTTAACAAAAATAAGTACAGTACTGTATTAGTAAATGAAACCAAAGATCAAAGCCAAACATTTTTAACAAATTTAATTTTAATGATCAATCTACGAGGTTTGACACATAAGAAATTATTAGCAGTAACTCACGCGTATTTCACAGTTCCTCTGACGCTGCTGAACACAATGCGCGTTCATACTGTACAGTACGCTGTTAAAAAAAAAAAAAAAAAAGCATGCAAAATTACACATGCAAAAAAATCGGCGAAACAGCGAGTCCGCGAAAAGTGAACCGCGTTATAGCGAGGGACAACTGTATATAATATTCTTATATGGGGGAAAAGTGCAAACTGTTTGTATATTTGTACGAACTCTGACCTTTGATCACCTCTTTAATGTTGCAGAACAGAGCACAGGCTGCCACTGAGCTGCTACAAGAACTTAACAGTGATGTCTGTGGAAACTTTGTCGAGGAGGTTGGTATTGTTTAAGTTTAGACATGTTGCCAAGAATCTTTTCACAATAAAAAAAATAATGTTCCACTAAAAACTGAATTACATTACATTATAGCAGGTCAATAAGCACAACACATGCTATGTAAATATGTAAATGTATTGTCAGCTTGATGTTGATGGAGATCCACCTCGTGTTTTCTGTTTGTCCCCGCAGAGTCCTGACAAGCTTCTGGACAACGATCCAGAGTTCTTCCACCGGTTTACCATCGTCATCGGTGTCCATCTGCCAGAAAGGTATGAGATTATGAGATATAGTACATCTTTATTCTCACATTTTTAATGAGAAATTAGATAGTAATTTATAGTATGCAGAATTTAAATATCTATATGATTTCACAAATTCTGGTTCGATGTTAAAAAAAATATGACATGCCACTTCCTGCAGTATGAGCAACTTGTTCATGCTTCTTTTGTCAGAACTGTTTAGGCCGTGTTGGCTTCATTAGTGATTGTTTTATTTTCTGTTCACTTTAATTATCTCTCAAATTCAACAGCACATGTTTGAGGCTAGGCTCAGTTCTGTGGAGCGCCTCTGTACCTTTCCTAGTCTGTAAAACCTACGGACTGATCGGCTACATGAGACTAGTGGTGCAGGAGCATACAGGTTAGTTCCCCAGAGTTGAACTGATTTCTGTCACATTAGAGAATGAAACCATGAAATTGCAAAATGCAGCTCTGATGAATAATGCCATTAATTAGCCTCTATAGTCAAATATTTGCACGAGATTAGTGACATTTGTTCTTCCGGGTTTCCACTCCCTTTGCTACATGGTCATTTCACTGTGTCTCGTAGTTCTTCATATAATTAGATGTAAAAATATGCATATATATCTGACATTTCATGCCTCTCTCTTCAGTGATCGAATCCCACCCAGACAATGCCTTGGAGGACCTGAGGTTAGACCAGCCTTTTGCTGAATTCAAGAACCACATTCAGTCGTACGACCTCGACAGCATGGACAAGAAGGTGTGTGTGCTTTGGCGTCAGCACGTGTGTGTGTGTGTGTGTGTGTGTGTGTGTGTGTGTGTGTGTGTGTGTGTGTGTGTGTGTGTGTGTGTGTGTGCGTGCACATTAGTCAGTTTAAACTATATCAGGTTTACAAAACTGATAGTGCTGCTTTTAATCTGCAGGATCACAGTCACACACCGTGGATTATCGTTGTTGCTAAATGCTTGGAGAAATGGCTCAGTGAGGTAAAGTGTATTCTCTGTGCCCTTGACAACACTTTAACACTGATGTTTATGTGTTTGTTAGTGTTGCTGCACAATAAAATGTATACCTTTGTCATTGTAGCACAACTGTCAGCCGCCGAAAAATTACAAGGAGAAAGAGGCCTTCAGACAGTTAATTCGGGAAGGTAACTGTGGACCTCTGGATCGTTGTTGCCTCCAAGTTGAGTGGCTTTGATGTGTGATCGATTCTTACTTTGTTCCTTCAGGGATCCTGAAGAAGGAGAATGGCGTCCCAGAGGATGAAGAAAACTTTGAGGAAGCTATTAAGAATGTCAATACTGCTTTAAACCCAACCAAGGTACCAGATCTCAAATACAACATTCTCACGTTTTGAATGTGTTTTCTACAGTGTCACAATTAACATTTAAAAGGTAACTTTGGTATTTTGAGAATTTATTTCCCATGTTTGTGTGTTAAAGTGACTAACGGGGACAAGAGGTTTAAAGTTTGTCCAGTATTGAGTGAGAGAGTGCTGAAGCCGTGAAACAGGCTGCTACGTAATTCTTGCTGGCGATTGCACATCGTCAAATTATGTCCACTAAAAGTGACGAGTCCGGAAGATACAGATAGACCTTTCATTAGTGTTATGTTGTCAGACAATAACAATCTGACTCAGTGGCCAAATTAAGTACATTTAATGGACTTAATTTGATAATGTGCATCATCATTACGTTGCACCCTGTTTCGTCCCCATCAGCTGAAGCGCTCTCACTCAATGCTGGACATAATTTTAAAAATTGTTGTTCCCATGACTCACTTTGACAAAAACATGTGCATATGAGGTTCGGGTTACGAAAACAACGTTACTCTTTAAGTCGAATATTCTCTAGTAACACCTCTGATTTCTGCAGATTCCCAGCTCTGTCGACGACCTCTTCAATAGCGAACAGTGTAACAACATCACATCACAGGTTTTGACTTTTCTTTCCCTCCAATCGTTCCATTGAAAATACATACATTGTCATATCATAGTTCCAAAGTTGTTGAGATTGCTTTATTAAGATGGAGTGTATTCTGTCTGTGTGTGTTTAACAGACTCTGCCCTTCTGGGTGATGCTGCGAGCTGTCAAGGAGTTTGTTCTCAATGAAGGCAATGGAAGCCTGCCTGTACGAGGAACCATCCCAGACATGATCGCAGACTCTCAGAAGTTCATCAACCTTCAAAATGTGTAAGTGTGGAACATGTTTTTGTAGACATTTGTAGAGGGAACGAGAGCAGCAGAAAAGTTCTCTGATCCAACAGCAGATCTGCTTCTATGTCTCACCAACGGCATGATTTGATAATGTAAGTTTGTTGCTGTTCATTTTTGTGTGTTATTTCAGTTACAGGGAAAAGGCCATGCAGGATGCAGCAGCTGTTTCTAAGCATGTAGAATGTCTACTGCAGTCTGTTGGAAAGGTGTGTTATAAACCCGTGCACTCACTGAGTAAGAGAATTTAGGGAAATCTTAAATGTTTATACATTCAGGGCTTCAATAAATCAATTAATTTCTAGAGTGCTCTGATAGGTCAGGGACTAAATGTTATGCATGTATCACAAATACATTCCTACTTCCTACGACTGCATCCAAACAAGTTTAATTTGTGATTAACTGTACGGACCTGCAACACAATTAGTGATTGTTATTTCAGTTAGCAATCTTTCTTTGCCTCTTCATTGTGGCTTTTGAGTTAGGATTAAATAGTAATTATGTTAATAGATTTAGCCCTGCATTACTCAGTATATGAGTTAAATTGGTGTTTTTTTGCATTGGGCTAATTAGTCTTGTACTTTTCATCAGCCACCAGAGAGCATTTCTGAGAAGGACATCAAACTTTTCTGTAAGTAACACATTCTTTAATTAACAACCCTTCCTTCACTTTTTTATATTCACTTATTCAGTGTGTGTAATGGATTAAGACGATACGTGCTGTGCACACCGCACTATAATGAGTGTGTCTCACTATAAAAGAGAGTCGTTGTGTCATAATTTCACACTTATGTTATGCAAATGTCTAAAAATTGGTGAAAATGGATACTTTCAATAATGCAGCATTTAATTACGCTGCCTACGCTGATCAAATTATCCATGGTAATTATTCCATTATCCATGTCAACATGCCCACTGAGGATCTTTTCAGTACACACTGCGTGACTCAAAACTGCCTTATGACGTCCATTCATCTGTTACATTTTGTTAGCTATTTAGTAAAACTTGAAAGCAGGACAGTCTTGTGCAGTTCAATTCTAACTGTAGGTATTTGTGACGGTGTTTAGGTAAGAATTCATCCTTTCTGAGGGTGGTGCGCTGCAGATCTCTGGCTGAAGAATATAGTGTGGATTCAGTAAATAAAGATGAAATCAGTAAGTTGGACTTTTATTTTCTCTCTGATGTTCATTTCTTGTGTTTGAGCTCACTGTAGTAGTATATTCCCCTATTAATGGTCGCTGTGTGTCCTCAGCCTCATGTATGGACAATCCAGACTGCGAGATGGTCTTCTACCTCATGCTCCGCGCTGTCGACCGCTTCTATCAGCAGCACTCGCGTTACCCAGGTACGGGCGAGGTCACACAGATTCTTTTTCTCTGAAGAATTCATAAAATCAAACCTTTTTTTGTGTGTGTGTTTGCCAAGTTACCAAACATGGATTTGTGCCATCTATAAATAGTGAGTGTTGCATGCATGTTGATGTGGCCATCTGAAGGTAAAATACTTGTGCAACCTGCAGGCATTACAGCTGCTGTTTGTTCAGCTCTTTGACTCTTGTTGGGTCTGCGGTTGATATTGGTTGAACTGTGTACCCTGTGTCATTATTAACATCTTTCAAAGAGCTCTGAGACCCTGCAATGATGACGAAGGGACCGGTGTATCAACGAAGTACCTCCCATGCTGTCACTAATCTGGTCTCTTTACTTTTAGTTAGTTATGTTGATCAGTTAAATTAAAAAAAAAAAAAATTCTTTCTTTTACAGGTGTTTATAACTACCAGGTGGAGGAGGACATCAGCAAGCTGAAGCTCTGCGTCAACAGCCTACTGCAGGAGTACAGCCTCAACGTCAACATCAAAGACGATTACATCCACGAGTTGTAAGTCGTAGTCATAGCTGGATTTATTGATTTCGAGTGATTGTTAAAGACCAAATATTTATGAACTCTCATTATTTCCATAACCTCCAGCTGTCGATATGGAGCAGCAGAGCCGCACACAGTTGCTGCCTTTTTGGGAGGTAATATTTCAGCACTCGTCAGAAATTGATTGAGGTCCTAATACACAGCATATCCCACCCATACAGTGCTAATAACTCAAAATCCCTTCTTTCCTTTGTGTGTCTCTGTAGGATCTGCTGCTCAGGAGGCCATCAAGATCATCAGCCACCAGTTTGTGCCCTTCAGCAACACTTTCATTTATAACGCAATGTCACAGACTTCTGCTACCTTACAGTTGTGAATACAGTTACTGATCCTGAGTTTACTCACAGAAAAATCTGAGAAACTGGAGCAAAAGAAAAAGAAGCACTTACCAACCGGCTTTACTAAACTGTAAACTGCTCATTAGTCTTTGAAAAGATGTCTGTACTTAAACCTAAAAATGCTTCTCATGGAGAAGATCACAGGTCAGGACTCTCTAGACTAAAGGTTCTATCAACAATACAGTCTCACCGCCTTTCTGTAAAGTTCTTGAAGGGAAAGAAGTCAGGAAAGTACCCACAGAGGAATTCTTCAAACTTTTTTGTTTTGTGACATTGTTAAACAAAGCAGGAAATGAAACTCAAATTCAAAACCTTCATGTCGTATTGTCATCTGTGAAAGTTCACATTTATGGATGATATATTACACTGTAACAGCACTTTGTATACTGTAGTCACAACTGGCTCTTATTGTATTGTTTTTGAAACAAGGTGGACGATTTGTGGCAAGAAAACGAACATTTGTATGTAGTGTTGAACTCTTATGTATTGCTATAAAAACTTGAATATTTGACCTGATTTTGTTTTGTTTTTTTCAGTTTACACACATATTCAACACACGAACACTTTGAGTTGAGCGTCTGTGACTTTTTGACTTGTTTGATAGTTGAAACAAGGATTTCAGTTCTTTCGCCTGAACGAATGTTAGATGATGATGAGCATGTGAGCCTCCTGAGAAGCCTGTAATGTGACTTGCCCCTTGGCAGGATTTATGTGCAGCCAAGGTTGAGATGAGTTTGTTTTCTTGAGTTTGCAGAGTTGATGCCATTATTTTATCCAACACAAGAGGGCACTCTTCCATGTTGTACGATTCACAGGTCATCCTGTAGTTCCAGGTCTATTTCACATACTTGTACATTGACCAAATCCAGGCAGCAATTGACGTAATCGGCGAAAATCTGAGATGTTAAATATTAACTAGCATATTGTTTCTTATTAAGTCTGTGGTACCTTGAAATGTAAAGGGCACAGTGTTCATTCTAAGTGTGATCTGATATGTGGCACAGTCCTGCTCGTGAACTACGTTATGAGGGTCGTTGTGATGTAACAGTTGGGCAGGGTGAAGTTTTTCATTTGTTGTTTTTTTTTCTCAGACTTTGGCAGAATGGAAATATGCCCTCAGCAGATCCATTCCTCCTAAGACTCCATACACCACCCCACCCGCAGCTCTCCCCATGCAGCGATCTGTCTCACATTCTCACACACACACACCCTCCGTCCTCCTCTGTCTGAGAAGGATAAAGCAGATTGCCAAGAAGTTCTCTGGCCATTTCCTAAATGAAGATTTTGTCCACTGCCTAAAAGATTATCATGTGTCCATCACTGCGTCCTTGAGATTATCGTGTAGCAGCGGTCCAAGCTTTATTAGGCCAGAGCAGACGGTTTTCCTTTTTTATAAAGTTAAGAGATGCGACCCACTAACTTCTAAACCGCTTCAGCTCAGTCAAACACTGTATATATACATAGGTACACTTCAAATCTATCTCTCTGCATCCATTACCTCTCATCTCAGTTTTAATCTTGCCAGTTTTTTCCTCTTCCTCCCAGCCTTGTCTGTGTCCACCTCCAAAGTAAAGAAAACAGTGCAGGGGTAGGGTTTCCTTTAAAGCAAACTAAACATTTTCATTATTTGAACAGTGTGTTATTGGTCATTTTATACCTTAGTTGTATGAGACATCTATCAGAGAAGATCTTTGTCTCTTACTTGCAGAGTTGACTTTGATTGTTCAGAGACTGTGTGTTGGTTAATCATCTGCTCTACAGCATCGTTTATAGATTTCTTTAAAGCCCCTTTCATACTGCTACATTTAGTCACATTTTATGCTGTTCAACACGTACTCTCTCTGTAGCCCTCTGTAGCTCTCCAAAAATGAGACTTTGCAGACTACTCTGCAGAGGTCCCACAAAGTCACATTGACTAATTTTGATTAATGTGTGTCCAGCCAATTTGAATACAGCTTTGCCAGCCTCCTAACATATACAGAACCTTCAGTGCTGATCATTTTAAATACGCTGGCTTCAGTTATTGTACTGTATCTGCTTCACACTACCAGAGTCCTGACGGTGTGTTTCCCTAGAACATGACGTACATACACTTTAGGGTGGGACGCCTTTTCTTCTGACTTTGTTACACAGCTCATTTTTCTTTTTAAACATGTACTCATATGGTACCAAAAAGTGTTTAAAGTTAATTAATTCAAAATGAAAGCAATAATAATTAGAAACAGAATGTAGACAAAAAGAAATATAAAATGGGTGCATTAGCCTAAACATTAAAGTCTATCTCTGTGCTGTCTGTAATCCTCCAAGGAGGAGATCATTGTTGCTTAACTAATTGAAATAATCAGAAGTGAATTAGCAGATATGTGCTACTCTAGCCCACTTGCACGCCTTTTGACCGTCTAATTAAAATGTAAAGACATTTAATCTGTGTCAGTGAAAGTAGCAAGAATCAGTTTCACCCTCTGCAGTGTGTCAAATTCACCTGGTAATCTAAATGTTTCCTGCGTCTTGATTGGAGTCTTTTGATGTTGTAGTCATGCTTAAATACTACAGGCAGTACAAACAAGCGCCTCTGCTCTGATGAAGTATTACTGTGACAAATGGATCCATGTTAAGTAATTAGGTAAAGGTTTGTGCATACGTCATGATTCAGTATGTTCATGGTTTGTTGCGGTTGCCATTTTCCACACAGAATCAATATATAATGAAAAGATTGCAACTAGACTTGCTTTCCAAGAATAATTAACTCCGAATTTATTAACTCTCCTTCCAGTTTTCATCATGTGATACTGAATTGAATTATTCATTTCAAATTGATCGGTTCCATGTCCTTTGATTGTGGCCTTTCTTACCTGCTTCACGCTGTGCTGACGTATGCTTTCTCGTTATCATGTACCGGCACTCAGAGAGAGCGCAGACCTCTGCCAAGGCCAACACTCTTCTATGATATGCAATTCTGAAACGTGGAACACACTTAAAAGGTAATGGTTTCTTCATTGGCCAATGCTGCACCCATTACACCAACTTCCGTCATAGTCAGACCAGTAGTTTTTTTTTCTGGAAACTTGCTGAAAAATGGCACCTCCTTGGCAGAGAGTGAGAACCGGAGCCTTGTGGCCAAACACATTTTTTATTAAAGTGAGCCTATGTTACTTTTTCATTCAAACGTCATAGTGCAGCATTGTGGTACAATGCTAAATGTTGCGCAACTGATGCACAGGTAGTGTTATGAAGTCCACAGTACTGCAGACTACCGCTGCAAAGACCCTGAGTGAACTGAACTGAGTAATGGTTTATTTTATTTTCATAATGCAAATATTTCTGCCACTTGGGGGCAGGAGAAACAAGTTGTTAACATTGACGTGTCATCGCCTTTTATGCTGATATGGCGAACTTCAAAGCGAACAGTTGCTTATTTACGCATCCAGCAGTTCTGGAGGAACATTATCATTTCATTCGATTGTGTTTCTGGCCACCTGGTGAATGTAAATGTCCAATATTCTTGAGGGAAAATATCTGATTCATCAGCTGCTAAATGCTCCTGTTCACCAGCTAATGGCCAACTGTGGCTGTTTGGTGCTCAGCAGGTAGAGTACAGAGTGTACACTACACTACAGAGTTTTAGACTTTTAGTTTTTCTCCGAAACAACAGCATAACATTATAAGAGCAGTAAGTGTGTGCAGACCTGATAGCGGAACAATAAAAAACCTGTTATAAAGCTGAGGGGAGCTTCAGATTCAGGTGATAATTCTCATTAGGTTCATCACTAGGAGCAAGCCCTTTCACAGTGTCACCCTGTAATCTTAATGTGAATTATTCAACCAACCAGACACTGATTTGTCAACTACATATGCCCTTAAAGAATGATTTTAGCCTCAAAGTCTACAGACAACTCTACATATAATGAATTTAGTTGAGTGGGAATACCGCCAAGATGGAAATTCACCTTTCTCACGTTTCCATGCAAACATCTGTACTCTGCCTCCTCCGTTGCATCCATACATTATCAAGCCTCCAGCTTCAAGGCTCAGCCCGTAACTGCTTTATCTTAAAGCCACAGAAGAGGCCTGACAATGGATACATGTGTGGGTGTCCACTTGTGTGTGTGTGTTTAGAGGGGAGTTGGGGGGAGGGGCTGGTCGTTAATGCTAAAATCAATCAGTAAATCAGAAGCAGTGCCTGCAGAAGGGCCACAGTGATTCTCACTGGAAGCTTCGAGCAATAAAAAGGAGAGAAGAGCGTGGGGGGGAGGGAACTGGCTGAGTCATCTTAAGGAAATTGCACAGTAAAGGAGGCAGATCGGTGGTCATATCCCCCCCACAAGGACGAGGGATGTATGTCCTCTTGTCCCACCCTGTCGCTGGACGTAAGGTTGCATTTTACAAACACATCATGATTGTGAAGAGACGACCGAGAGCAGTGAGAGGCAAAGACATGTGGAGGTTGTATTGAGGGTGATGTCTTCCGATGGCTCGTGGCTGTTAGATTGAGCCATTTACCTGGCCAGGGTCCAACTGGTTCACCTCCACATGAGGCCCAGGCTGAATTAAAACCGGCCTGCCACAGCGGAGTGGACTATTCAGTGTGTTTGCTGGGAGACTGCAGGAGGCCGGCATACTTTAAACCTCTCAGGGGTCTGCTGAGGGCCTCTCTATTCTTCCTACAAACAGATGGAGCCGTGACTAAGGAATGTACAATACATACAGACTCTTGTGTAAATGAAGGAAAGACATTAGCAACGCAACAGCGACAAGCACTACATTAGTATTTAGAAATCATAAATGTGTACCACCTTATATTTACATATGTGTCACTGTAATGTACACTTCACCTTACAAACATCTATAATCTATATAGTCTATACAGTCTATAGGTTCTGTGATATGTTCTGTACACTTAACAGCAATGCAGTTCAAGCCAGCCAGAATCTGTGAGGGTGGAGCGGTCTCCCGGCTGCCAAGACTTAATGGTTATATGCTTTCCAGATGCATTGTTAATGAGTTCATGTAACGCAGAGACGCAGAGGGCAGTTAGTGTCCAATCCACTGATACGAGGAGGAGATAAAAAACGCGACGTTTGCCAAAAAACGCACAGTGTTTGGAGACCAATCCACCTCTCTCCTCGTTATATTCAATATAAATGCAGTATGCATGCACACGCGCACACAAGCTTGAAAAGAAGAGTGAAGAGGTGTGTCGGTGCTGCTTTCCCCAGCTGAGCAAAACAAACAGTTTACAGTGGGGTCCGATCATTTGAGCTGAAAGTGTTGACAAAAACACTCTTTGCAGAGATGTCAGCGATGACGCAGAGAGTTGTAAAATCTGTAATTAATCCCAGATCTTTTGGCTTTCCGTCATCCAAATATTCAGCTTTTTGAAGACGTTAGCGGACATTGTTGACTGTCAGTGAAGCGGAGCTGAGCTGAGAAAACCACTCAGATGTCTAAATATGATAGATAGAAACAATAATTCATATTAACATGGATGGGTTTTGTCAGACAATAAGTGTGTCTGTTTGTGATTTTGTGGGCATATATATATATACTGTATATACACAAGAACAAAACAATGCAGGGGGCATCAAGTTCAACATAACTAACTGTTTGTGTGTTTTTGTACGAGGTGCACCTGTGCGTGTGAAATGTACTAAACATATGTGACACGTGTGCCACGTGAGACAACAATGATGGAATGTGACAGAGTGAGCTGAAAGAGTCGGAACAGGAAGGACGGAAAACAAAGTTTTTGTGTTAATGTCAACATTTCTTCAAACACCTAAGGGCCGAAACACTGTCAGATGTTCAGCTTTTTTCTCCGGGGATATTTTGCAATGTCACAGTGTGACTTCTCGTGCCCTCATGTCGTGAGAAGGTCTAATGACATCAAATATCAACTGTATCATGCCCGAAGCTTGAACTGATTCAGGAATAATCCCCCTCACACACATGGTCAGCCATCGTATTTGATTTGGGGTGATGTTGATGGAGCCGGCGGGGGTGGGGGGTTGGGTGGTGGGTGGGGTTAATTGACTTATTGTCTGTACACATCCACCATCTATTCATCCTGATTCATCTTCCATTAGCAGCAAGGCCTTTAGAGAGTCTGGAAGTCGGCATCTCCAGATGGGGTCAGAGATTTAGTCCCCTCCCTGCGAGACCTGAGTGTCACATTACACTCCTAAGATGAAGCCTTACAGGCACACACAACACACACACACACACACACATCAGTGTATGCACAAATACATCAGCCACAGGGTAGTGTACTGTACACCCCCGCAGGAGTTGACACACACAGGGGGGACATGTAACTCAGGATCAATCTGTCGTCTTCCCAACTTCCTATTCTTAGTCAGTACTTATATTCTAGACATTCATCTGACGCTCACATCTTCTTATCTATTTGTCTTTGACAGGAAGCTCTCTGCAACAGTGTTGTATGTGAGCATGTTTGCTCATATCTAGCATATCTTCAGAAGTACACAAAAGTGCTATGGAGCACATTCTCCAGGTGCCATTCTTATCTTCGTCGTCGTACTCCGACATTCTCCTCATTGCTGAGATCAGTCAGAATAATGCAGCTGGAATTCCATTGCCACCATGTCTGATTGTTGTGCATTATACTTTTCTCAGATACACATCTGTCTTCATGCGGTGGAGACACATCATTTCCAGTAGGACAGTAGGACAGGACATGTTAGACATGGATCCGGAGAGATGTGCTGGAAAAAGGAGGTTGGTTCGTCCAGATCTGATGTCTTTCTCGTTACACAGAAAGTAGGTTAAAAGCACCACATGAACCACACAAACACATCATGAGACACGTTCGCATGTGTTGCCCTTTGTCTTGGCTCTTTTTTTCTTGACAAGCATTAATGAGGACCACCTGTTTGGTGAAGCCATGACTCTGAAAAACACGAGGAGCGCTCTGTGGAAGTTCCAGGTGGCGTTTGAGAACCGTATAGGATTTGCATGATGGATTTTGTTTTAGTTATAGTATACACCCTCCTGTAGAAGTTTTGTGCTGTTCATGAACTAATAGCACACCACGTCGATCTGAAGGGGTGTGTGTGTGTGAAAGATTGTCTGTGTGAGAGAGAGAGAGATGTGCTCCACAGAGGAGTGTTTACGAAGAGGAGATGTTTAGGATGAATTCCTCAGATAAGTGACACGGCCTCTCTCACTGTTCTGGATGAAGAAGAGCACAGCACACCCCGGACTGTATATGGTAAACCTCAGAAACACGTGCATACACAAAGTGGAGCTTGTGGGAGAAAGTACTAGAGTGATGCAACCCTACTACTGCAGGATCAGTGTCTAAAAAAACAGCTTGATGTTAGACAAATTGAGTGATCTACCTCTACCAACCGTGGAAAAGTTCTTATTTTCAACAAATGGCACAAGTAACACCAAGGTCAAAATCTCCCACGGTCACACACACACACATACTCTGGCACTCTGGGAGTGGATAAATCAGCTGCATGGGGCCCTATACGTGGTGTCAGGCTCAGTTCAGATCACAGCATTCTTCAGATTCCTACCTGTAATTATGCTGGCAGGTCTGATTCAACTTTATATCTTTTATCGACAAGCTGGGATGACGGTGGTGATCATCCTTTAGATCCTTCTCCGCTAACCACATAATCACATACATGCTCACAAGAGACTGCAGAGAACAATCGGCTTGTGAGAGGGAAACAGAGGCCCCTCCATTTACTGCCCCGTAGGCTTTTTAAAACCAAAACACTTTGCTTTGAGTATAAATACCCTCTCTGCTGTGTGTAGCCCAGGTTCGTGTGTGTGTGTGTGTGTGCATATATGTGAGTTTATGTGGGTGCATGTAGGCGTTCTTGCGTGTGCTTCAGTGTTTGAGCTTTTCGTGTGTCAGCAGGCCACGAGACACTCTATTAGACCACAGAGTGCTATAAAGGACAGAGACGTAGAGGAGGAGGAGACTCGGAGAAAGAGAGAGGGAGAGGAAGGGGTAACTTCAACGGGGGATTGTAACAAATATGTGGAGTCTAATCCTCTCATTAGACAGCAGGGGGTGTGTGGTGCAATCAGATTCAAGTGGAGAGATTGCAACTGCAATGTCAGGAGAGCGAGCCCTGGTAGAGCGCTGGGGAAGATGTCTGTGGCTCTAAGAGCGTTATCTAATGCAGACACACACCGATACGGTTTTAATCGACCAAGGAAAGTCTCTGTAAACAGGAAGAAGAATATCGCACGGGAAAACATCAGGCACAGTCCTGAAAAAGTGAATCTGAGCAGCATCATTTCCTTCCATCTTGTTCTCCTTGCGTAAAACAAGACGAAAAGTTACTCATTGAGCCTGAGGTGTTTTGGTTTGGTGGGTTTTGTTACTTTAAGACAAGACAGGCTACCTCATCTGACTCTCTGAAAGAAAGCAGATGAGCGCATTTCGCCAAATATCAAACTATCCTGTTAAAGGATCAGTCTAGTTTAATATAGTTTTTAAATATTGAAATCTTGAAAAATTATTGCTAAAAATTATATAGGGCAAGAGACACAAGCGTCGGATCATCATACAGGTTGGGAATCAACCCACAGGTCAGTCAAATCTTATTGGGAAGAAGAGACGAGCAACAAGAAACAGTTGAAACTGAACTGTCTTGCGTTGAAGTCTATCCCCCCTCGAACACTGCTGCCGTTACAGGGCTTAGGTCAGATCATGGTGAGGCATTGCAGAGATAACTGGCTGGAGTTAGGGGTAAGGTTGGGGTCAGGTTAAGATAAGGGGAAACACAAACTGACGGGGAAACAGTTAACATCCATTACAGTTCACAGACCAGCTCACAGCTTCAGCTTTGGCCTGCTGTACTTGCTGTTTTCATTTCCTGTGTAATGAAGCTTATTACCAATTTTATGGGCGCTGCTGGGCAGATTACCTTTTGACAGAGCCATTGTAGCTGTTTAGCCGTTTCCAGACTATATGCTAAGTTAAACTAAGCAGCTTGATGTGAGTGTGGTATTCATTTTCTCATCTCACTCATGCCAAGAATGTGAATTTTTTTAAAAAAGAGAAACTATATTTCTCCAAAAGTATATTCCTTTTGAACGATCACGACTGGGACGCCACATTTTCCATCGGCATCTTTCGTGGCGATCCTGAGCCACTATCTCACAAAAGAGCCGCCCGCTTTTGTTCTTGTGTGAGTTGTTTTCAACACAAGAAATCCTCAAGTAACAGTCCCACTTGAGTTCTCTACCCACCTCTGCTTTCCACAATCTCTGCCTGCCCTCGCTCTCCCACTACGGGCCTCCCCCTTCCCCTCTCGCAGGCACGCTTTGAAGAAAAACACAGGACGTCTCATCTCAAAGGAGTGTTTTACATTCCATGTTCTGCAGCGGGCTGCAGCCGCCGCTGCTCTCAATAATGGGACATTGTTCGCAGAGTTTGTTACAATGAGATTTGAACAGTTAATTAGCTGTAATCTCATATTAGTGTAAACTTGTGGTACATATGTATGCTGCGTGCTTCTTTTGTACATGCACGCGTGTAATCTTATCATTCTCCTTAAGCCTCCATGTTCAATAAGCAATGCAGTGAGGGTCAGGGGGAAGTCAGCAGCCTGTACTAGCAGCCGTACGGCAACATTATGAAGGATAACTGCTTGTTGTTTTTTTGGAAAGAAACTTATTGGGAACCTTTCTGGGAGGTTACCTCTTTAGAGATACGCACAGTATAGACACACACACACACACACAAACAAACACCACAGTGTAGCTCTCTTCCCACTCTGCTTCCCCTTGAGCATCAGCTGAGTTGGCTTTCTTGCTAAGTAGTGCCGGGGAAGCTGTTCCTTCATTGAATCTAAATGTCAGCAATAGTCTGAAGCGATGGTGGGTCCTGACCTGCTTCGCCTGACATCAGAAATGCACAGCAACGGTGGATCTGGGTCACGTCCCAGTGCCCGGTGCTGAGTCACTCTGCTGGCTCTACCTGTTCCAGGCTTGTTCGCCGGAAGACAGAGCAGCTCAGTGGAGGGGAGGGAGACCCATCCTCTTTGTTTACTTAATCCTGTCTTTCCTCCTCTTTGTCTACATCTGTTCTGTGGAGAAAAATGTCTCATACTTTCACTGTCAGTACTACGGAGGTGTTAGTTTTCAATCACAGGTTTATTCATGTATATCTGTTTTTTAACCAAATATATAATAAAAATAAATAGAATCTAAAGTCTTATGCTGTGTGTGTCTCCATTAGACATGGCCACGCTGTCAAAATGTTCACAGCTCACCCATCAGTTCTTATCACTGTGAAAAAAGACAAAGAGTTGTGGGGGTTATCAGAGTTTCATTTCCGTCCTCTCCCTTTTCTTCACACTTCAAATGGAGAATAAAATTCAAATGTTTCCATAACGTGCAAAAACAACAAGTTAAACATAAATCTACCGCTGTGTAAAGAGAACAGACAGAGTTACATTCTCAGTTTTTTTGTGTACAAATCAAGTATGATTTCTGCGGTATCCAAATGCTCTCTCAAACACAAAAGGTCCGATTATTTTTCTATCATTATCTGTCATTATTTAAGAATGTTATAAACCCCGGGGGCCCATTTGATCAAATTTGCAACATGCACTTATCAAAACAAACACCATACTTGCAAGCCATGCGTGCATCATGAATGTATCAGAAATTTGAGATGTTACAGTCATTCGTGAAATATGATGCTGCCGGCATTTGTGACGGACGCACAGCGTCTAACCCTGAACTAATCACAGAGTTTCAAGTGTGAGAAAAAGTAACTCCATGCCATTTTAAAACCAGATCCCAAGTGACAGGAATACACATTACTGGACTTGTCAATGGTTGCCGTGACCTACATGATAGAAAATCAACACTGTCAAATGATTACCTGCTGCACCCAGTAACCCAACAGAGACAGCTTGCACATAATGTGTAACATTAGAGGGCAGCAGAACTGGCTCAGTTAGAGGCAGAGCTCACATGGTCATTACAACAAAACATTAAAGCCTGCGTCAAGCATTTAAAATCCACATATGGCAGTTTATTGATTTCTCACGGTGTAAAACAAAGGCATCGTGGCAAGCTAGCATCTTTTGCAGGGCCAAATTTAACATAGATTATATCAAAGTACTCTATAAATACTTTCCATCATGAGGATGACATCTTGGTGCTTATATATAGAGAGAAACAATGGGCTGTTATCCTGTTAACCTTTATTTTCTTAAATGATTCATTTGCAGTAAACGCTACCCTGAAAGAGAAGAGTTGGCCCAACAAGGGAATGTGTAATCCATTAACCTAAGTGGAAAAACTGACCTGAAACATAGGTTTTCAGTGGACAGCAGTGTTGGATCAGATTGAGCTCTGCTCTGTTTGCACTTATCTGCGTAATATTTCTTTAAGGCAACATTGGGATCACCATCTTTCACAAAAGCCTGAGTTGTGTCGTAGTTGCCTGCCAGTCATTCTGCAGGGTCTTTCTCACATGTTGCAGTAGGTTGAAGTGTGTGTGCAGAGAGTACAAAGCAGAGATGAGCTGCCAGTTGCCTGTGTGGTGGACATATGGCAATGCCGTGGGCCAGGGGCATCATGGTGGGTGGCGGCATGGGGTACTGTGTGTATTATATGTGTGTTTGTTTGTGCATGAACGAATGTGTGTATATGCGTATGACTGTGTGTGTGTGTGTTGGGATGAATCTACGACAAAGTTAAAGGATTTAATGAGGCATGCAGAGTGTCAGTGACAGAAGGAGGTCCCGGCACTCGCCCAGTGATTCTCTGTAAGTGCATCTAAAGGAGGGGCCAGTTTGAAGTCCTTGTTGCTCTAATACAATAAGACCTAACCCCAACACCCCCTCCTCCCCTTCCTCCAACCCACACTTTCCATCTCAGTCCTTTTGTCCACCGCCTTCACTTCAGTTTCTCTTTCACTGACACATGCACAAAAGCAGGCATCAAAAAAGACATGAACATATTCTAAAATATATGTAAGTGTACAGACAATTTAACATCTACGACGTTGATCAATAACTCTGTGAGGCTGAAAATCCCTAATTTGGTTGTGTGTGTTGGGGGTGGGGTGTGTTTATGTGTGTGTGTCTGCTGTGTATCCAAGCTGAAAGGATTCCTTTTTTATGAGTCCTTTCTGCCTCATTCTGAAAACGTAGCTGGAATTTCGTCTTGTATACCGAATGAGCCGCGCACAGAACGCTCATCTTTAGCCAATAAAAAAGTCAGTTAATGGTATATATGGTCATATGTGGGAAATGGCATTGCATCAGCGTGGTATAATCCAAACGGAACTTCGCTGGATAGAAGAGCTACTGTTATTTCACAAGTGATCATTGTATCTATCAGACAAGAAATGTCTGCAATGTTCTTGTTTATAGTTATGGAGGTAAAACATGTAATTCCCCCCCAAATGCATAAATGGTTAGTGCTTTTAATGAGTTCTAAATGCTCATTTGTTTCTAATTTAAATGGAATTGAATCCAACTTTCTCTCTCTCCATGCAGTCGCCACAGCGCTTTAAGATTCCTCCCCAACACGATGTTAACAAATTAAACAAATTCTGAAACATGAAGACAAACACAACAACTGATGTAAAACAATATTCAGGTTTATTAGGATATGCGTGGATTTACTTTGAGAGATACTGAGTCATACACGTTTGTTAGCCAATCCAGTTCTAACTTTTCTGGAATGCATTTATACATGAGTCTTTCTGGAGATTTTCTGTCCAGCTATTATGCAGCGCTGGCACTTCTCAACCAATGTGATAAAACACCCGGTTGTGCAATTGTTTAAACTGGTGCGTCTTTGTTTTTTTGTTTTTGCCAAAAATGTGAAAAAGAATATTGAGTAATTCAAATGAAATTACAACATTCTGTAAAAGTCTTAAGAAATGGAACCACATTTGAATTCCTTCTGGTATGTTCGTATGGCCCCGTGACCGCCGTCCATGTGCCTGCAGAAGCTGGACTGTAGGTGACAGATGTTTTAAGATGCTATTTCCAGTTGGCTGCTAAGAGAAGCACTTTTCACGTCTACCTGCCACAGAAAGATCATCAGTGCCTAAGATACTATTATCTCTACTGGAGTATAATATGAAGTGGAATGTAGGGAGGCAGAGAGAGAGGAAACACCAAAAACTGTCGTTTCCATACCTTTCTGCAAAGCTAAATATATATTTTTACCTTGTGTCTCTGTGTGTACGTGTGTGTGTGTGTTATGGGAAGAATTTGGCATTGCAAGCAGTCATACCAGTCAGTCCACATGTCAACAATCCTATAATAATGTTGTCCTCCACTGCTACATTACATCCTTTTTTCATAGTTGGCTTCCTGTTTGTGTTTGTTGCTTGTTGTCTTCAACATTATTTGACCTGTCAGTCCCTTTTCTTGTAAAAATCCCTGTGATGACTTAATTGACAACCGCAATCCACTTGGTACCGAACAGAAGTGACCAGCTAGAGGGGGGAAAGGTTTATATTCAGGCTGCCATTCAAGCGTGTCAACCAAACATCACACAGGCCAGCTGCTCTGCCAAGCTGTCAATCAGAATGTTTGCAGGTAGTTGGAATGATTGATGGGTAATCAACCATGGGAGAAAACTCTCCTTCAACCTATCAGTGCCAACCCTTACATCTATACTGACAACATCATTTAATCATTATCTAATGAATGAGATGAGATGACAGTCAACAAATTTTGTGAACTCACAGGCCGCCCAAGTTATTCTTTGTATAGAAGTTATTTATGAATAGCAGTTATAGTTAAAACAACTAAAGAACCACATGTTAGGCTACGTGGAAGATCATGATCAATGTGAAATAAGCAATGTCAATACTGACGAGTTGGGTGAGACTTAAAAACCAGAATGTGAAGCCAAAGGCGAACACACCCATCCATCCTTTGCATAAGAATATAATTTGCAGGAGGCCGGACTGGCTTGCATTTGTGTGTTGCATAACAGAATATCCTGCTTGAATAGCTTTCAGATGGATGTTAGCAGAGTCGACTCTGCTTGTAAGAGGGAGGGAGACACGCACACATGTTTGCACTTCTATACCTGCGGGGACCCTCAGTAACATAATGCATTCCCTCCATTTCAACCAACTACATGCAGTCTTTTCTTTACTTGCAGTCCTTACTTTAACCTTTGCCTAATCTATTTTGTTTTTAAGGATGTTTTTTTTTGGCATTTCTGCTTTATTTATGATAGTGACAGCTGGACAGAGACAGGAAAAGCAGGGAAGAGAGAGAGAGGGGATGACTTTCAGAAAAAGGCCTCGGGCTGGAATTGAATCCGAGACAGCTGCAGTACACACTCCACCAGGTGAGCTACCGTGGTGCCCTCCCCTAAAACTAAACTTAACCTCAAACCTAAAACAAAGTTGAGACGCTCAAACGTTCCTGTGAAAACGTCTTGACTTTCCGGAAAAACATCCTCACTTTCCTCATGACAAAAAAATTCATATTGGTCCTCACAAGGATAGACATCCGTAAGCGCAAAAACATGCAGAATGAGATTAGGAGTCAGGGAGCGAGTCGCTGCTCCAACAGGTTGGGAAAGACCTTAAACATGAAGCCCTGGAGGCTGTTTCTGCATCTGATTCTATCTCCCCTCCCCTATTTTAAATCTCACGGATTCACAGTAAGACCCTTCTTTGTCTCTGCAACATTCTCTCTGCCAACCGCCACCCCCCTCCTACCATTTACTCCATCTGATTTGTCCTTGCTCTATCCCTGCTGTCTTCAAAGTGCCAGAGGTCATTTCATTTCATGTATAAATAATTCACCAGGGGCCATACTGCCAGTGTACAGTGGCTGTCTTAAACAAGCAGCAGCTTTGATTTAGCTCTGTCACCGGAGGCATAGTGAAGGTCATCTCTCCCCAGTGGACACTCCTCTGCAGCCACGGTGGCTGGGGCTGACACAATTTACAACCAGAATTGTATAACAAGGGCACAAACACTGTATTAGTACATGTTTTTTTTTTTTATAAATTAATATAGAACCGCCAAAGTGCTTTCTGTCTCAATCATTTGATTTTATTTTTTTTACTAACTTGTGTGATATGTAATGTGCTTCCAACTGTCAATCAAAGCTAACAGATATTATATATAATAACATATTATATTATTCTGACAATTGTTGTAAATTCATGAAGTAATTCTGCCTGATCCACTGACACACGGAAACGGTCATTGTTGCTCCTCTAATGTGTTTATTTTGTGCCACTGTGCCAAATCTTTCTGCCAAATTTCTGAACAGTACAACATGTTCTGTTGTTTCAGATTTTGGATGTATCATTGTTCTTTCATTGATGTGAAATGAAAAGTGATAAGATGGGTGCCCGAGTCAAGAAAAACACTTTCAGCGTCATTTCAAATCTAGTGGAGTATACCTTACACCAGAGGAATGTTAAAGAAGTCAAAAGGAGGAATGAACTTTGCGCTGCATGTTTCCCTGGAACTTACAGAGCCTGGAGGCTTGATCAAGGTGACTGCACACAGAATGAGTTTCCATCTCTAATCTAAAACACACACTGTGCTCATGCACAGCTGCTCCCATAAGCAACCTCTCTTTCACTGACTAAGCTGAGATAACAGGTGTGATTTCAAGTGTTGGATGTAGATTAATTGTTGCTTTGCTGTGACGATGTAAGCATCATTAGTATAATTTAGCAGGACAAATCTTAAAATTCTTTTTAGGACAAATTAGAACCAAGGATGGAAGGTGTTGAATGTTCTGCAGACTGTATTTGCCTCCCCTTAGTTGTTGATCTGGGGTATTAAATATTAAAAGAAAACTTTTTAAGGCGTATCAACACATGTGTATATGTGTATTAACAACTCTACAGTGTTGAGCTAAAAAGGATCTGATTCATGGCATGCAGGAACTGACCAAATTCAACTTTTTGAGAATAGAACATATAGAATATTCTGCTGTAGAGGCTCGCAATGCTGCAGCTTTAGACATTTGGACATGTTGGAGAAGCACAAGTCTGAACAACAAAATGAATGATGGCAGAATTCCATCTAGCCGCTTTGTCTGACATGAAACTCCCTATTTAATATTCTCTGTATAGCATCATTACATCAATCCCACAATGGAAGAAAACAAAATAGTGTTCATTTCATGTACACTGTTATGCTAAAGGGGCTTGTGCTCCTCTCTTTTGTGGTGTCCTATAGGAATTTAATATATACATACATCCCCCCGGGGGCAAATCCTACATAGACATATAATATTTTCATTTCTATGCAGATGATGCGCAACTGTATGTCCAGATAAAGACTGTATGATGTTCTGCCTTGCTGAAATCAAGAACTAGATGGCTCTTCTAGCCTCAGCACTAGCAATAGGCTCACCTTGTTTTGTTAATAATAACCTGGGTGTTCTTTTTTGACTCAGAGTTGAGTTTTGATGCTCAAGTGACCAAAGTGGTTCAGCCCTGCTTTGTCCATTTAGCCAAGATTAAGTCATTATAGGTCACTCATACTCCCGTCCTCAAGTCTATTGCAAAAAACGTTATTCTGGCCCAAGCAGGTGACACATGCAAAGGCTACAACTTATAAACAGCTGCCGGGCTTTTAACACATTTAAAGAGACGCCCCCATATCACACCAGTCCTTGTTGTCCTTCACTGGTTATCTGTGGGCTTTAGATTGGATTTCAGGATTTTACTACCCGTTTTTACTGCCTTGAATGGTCATGCTCCTGCCTGTATCTATGATCTATTAACTCCCTGAGCCTGATGTCTGCTTGACATCCTCCAGGAGGGCTCTGCTAATGGCTCTAAAATCTCAACTTGTCAATAAAGGTGGTTAGCCTTCACTGTCTGGGTCCCTCAGCTGTGGAACTCATCTTTATCTTCAGTCTTTTTGTTAACTGGTGGTATTTGTTGTATGTCTGTAAGAATAGAAGAATTTTTGCTCTATACTTTATGTTTTGGAGTTTATTTACATGTATTCTTTGCTTTAAGTGTAAAGTATTTTGTAACTTTGTTTTTGTAAAGTTACAAGTCTGAATATCTGCTGTGAAAAAAAAACAAACAAACTATTGTGTCTAAATTTCAAAGCATGATGGATGTTGCGGTTGTACATGCTGTCTCAACTTTCATTTTGGTGCTACCCAGCAAACACTGTGACACTGAATAGTTGCTGATACAACGGCCTGGGCACTAAAAGTCTCAGCAGGTGTTGAGCCAAGATGAAAATTGAGATTTAAGATGACAGCCACACTGCTACCTGCTTCATTTTGTAATGTCAAAACCAAATTGTGCTAGTTGCCAGTTTTTGTTGACACTGAACTATATGCGTGTGTGTGCCAGAGTGTGTGCGTGTGTGTGGCTGTGAATCTTCTGGTTGTTCTTTTCTTAATAACCTGGGATGCTTGATAATAGGAAACCTATAGATATGGCTGAGAATCCACAGGCGCGTATATATGTTTACATAGATACTGTTTACATGGATACTGATGTTCACATTTACCCATCACACACACACACACCACACACACAAAATGGGCAGCTGTAAAGTGCTCACTCAGCACGGCAGCTGCATCAGCAGAGTGAGAGAGAATAGAAAGCAGTGTCTTTGTTTGTGTGTGTGTGTGTGTGTGTGTGTGTGTGTGTGTGTGTGTAGGTGTGTATGTGTGTGCTGAGAGAAAGAGTGCGCATGTGTGAGAAGTTAAGGATGATGGGATCTTTGAGCAGACAAAGGGGAATCACAGCTACTCTCGGCGTCCATTAGACTAAACCTATGGATCAATATTGATTCTCGCTACCACAGAGCTCTGTCTAATAGGCCTCTGCCTGCCATGATACAATGACAGCATGAGCACACATGTCCAGATGGATGGATTGGGGGGTGGGAGAGGGTGAACCACAACCAGGGCAAGAGAGCAAGAGAGAGAGAGAGAGAGAGTGAACGATAAAGAGGCTAAAAAGATTTACAGGTCCAGAACAGAAAGGCGAGGAGACAGTGGTGCTGATAATGTGCGCAAGACAGAAACCAAGAGCGAGAGGGAGGGGAAAAAAGACAGCGATGGAGATTTAGCCAGACAGAAAACTAGAAAATCATAGTTTGCTTATGTAAGCACAGTGTGAACCAGGAGATTAATCCATAAAAAAACACTCTTGCTCTTTCAGCATGTCAGTTACTTAGTGCATCTTCTCTGATTGACCGTTTTGGAGAGCATAAAGGGAAAGAGAGGAAGTCTCTGTACAGCCATCCTAATAAAGCATTCAGTGTGTGTGTGCATGTGTGTGTGTCTGGGATGAGACAAAGTGAAAATGGAAGAGTGACTTTTTGTTTTTGGCCTTGTAGTTGTGCATGTTTTCCTGTCTGTACTTCTTCTCTGACACCCTCTTGCTTGAATAATAAATAGTGATCAGCTGTTGCTGTAATTTGGCCACCTGACGAACTTATTATTTACTCAGGCAGCTGAGCAGAGGAAAAGATCTCTTATATCATAAAGGATTTTAGAAGGCTGGGCAGTCTTCCCTCATACACTCTGTTTGTTATCTCAGTAATAACCAAGATGCATGTAAAAGATTCTTTCCCAGAAGCACACAGGGCATTGAAGTGGTTTAATATAACAGCTCTCTAGATGGGAAAGGCTTGTTAATACAATCATGTTAAATATTGTCTTAGGAAGGTTTGTAGGTGACGCCTCAGTCTTCTAACTGGACAATCCTGAGTACTTTTTAAAGGCTCTGAAAGCACATGGTCTAAATAAGCTATGAAGTCCTAAAAAGGCGATGCCATGTACTTCTGAGTACCAATCAGGATTTATCTATTTTTCAGTCCAAATCTGATGACAGCTGTGGGATTGTTTATCCTGACGTCACCAGGCCAGAGTCTTAAACTCTTAATAACTAAGGCTGTTTCATTCTTGAAACTTAAAGCAACGTTACGTAAGTTTCGTTGGGTTTCAAATTTAAAAAATGCAATACTGCTGTCATAAATATGGACAGCTGTGCATGTGCATGTTATGTTAGGATTACATTTTGCAAGTCAACAACTTTGCTGATACAACGTCAAGCAAGTGCAACAGCACAAGACATAGCAAAAGAGATTCACTATTGTCTGGCGGTCTCTCACTCTGCTACTCTCTCCTCTTCTCCTCTCAGCTTCCTCCGTCATCCTCTTTAGTCTCTTCGCCTCTCTGGTTCTGATGGCCTTTCTCAGGACCGCTGCTGGCCAATTTGGTGCCCTAAGCATAACTGGGCTAATGTCAGGTGTGTCTGACTGGTGTAGCCCTAATTGAACAAACCACTGTGTGATGGGGGGAGCTATGGTACCAAACCATGATGTATTTTATTATTCTGGGAAAATGTTGCCTATAATAGACTGATGAGGCACATTACATTCGAGATTCATAATACTTTTAAATAATTCATCATCATGGCCATCATAATTATGATTGTTAACCATGTTCCTGTCCAAGCACAGGGGAGATGCTGTCTCCTGGGGCTGAAGTGCTCATCATCTTCGGGGGTTAACCCCCTTCACTTTCTCCAGCAGTGGAATAACACACATGAGCTCCAGCATTGGCTTTCTGAGACACCGTGGCCTTTATTTGATCACACATTGTAGCCTAGACTGTACGTTTATTCCTAAACTGCAGCTCCTCTGTTCATCAGCACGCATTCACTCACTTTCTCGTCCACTCACATCTGTAATGTACATGTTGCACACAGCTGTATTCCCCAAGGGAATTATGCTACTCTTATAACATAATGATAACTAGGCCATTTTGGTGCCCACTCCACCACTTGGTGCCCTACGTGCAGCTCGTAATGTGTGTTACGGTAGCGACGGCACTGGCCATTCTGGTGTCACTTCCCTAAAAAAACTCCTCTTCCTAGTGGTCCCGGTGCTCGGAGCTCACAGTGTGGGCAGCACAGCTAACTAAGTGAGCTAGCAGCCTCATTTTACTATCTATCAGGCAACTTTGTAAATCACAAACAGTTGAGTTGGAGCAGCTGAGGAAAAATTTGAAGGTTTTTTCGACAAAATTTGATTGTTTTCTGCTTCTCATGGGAAATAATGGCTGGAGCCCAGAGTTACATAGTGTGAGAACAGGAATATGGGTAGGGATGGGAATTGATAAGATTTTTACGATTCCGATTCCATTATCGATTCTGCTTAACGATCCGATTCTTTATCGATTCTCTTATCGATTCTCATTTGTGAAGAAAGGTCATCTTCTAAATGTAATGCAGAAGACATTTGTTTAATGTGTACTGTTATAGCATGTTTTACAAAGAAGCACATCACGCTAACATGGTAGGCAGTGTGTTCCGTACCTTCCGTAGTAACCGCAGAGGCGGTCATAGCCACCTGGCTGCTGCCGCTGCTGCTAGGTTGAGATTCATCTCCAGCCTGAAGCGTGTCAAAAACACGACATTCATTTAAAAATATTGCATGTTGTGTGCGCAAATGTTTCTGCATGTTCGTCGTGTTCCCTCCCGACGCTGCTATCTCCACTTTGCAATGATTGTAAGTCGCCTTGTTGCCATCTGTTTTGGTAAAATGCAGCCAAACTTTGGAGTGTTTGAACCGAGGGGGTGCCATTGTTTACTACTGATTGCACTGCACGTGCCAAACTTGCGTCACATAAACTGCCAAACGATTCCATGGAATTGAAACACACAGAACCGGTTCTCAACAAGAACCTCTTCTTCTCGACTTCTCGATTCCCATCCCTACATATGGGACGCAGAGAGTTGCTCTGAGTTGTAATAGGACACTATTACAAATTAGAGCAGCATCAAAATGATTTCAAAATCTGTTATTTAATGGTAGAAAAGTTTCTCAAACATACATTGTTTCTTATTTTGTCATGAATATTTAATGTTATATTAATGTTATCTCTCCCTGATTCATTCTTTCCCTTTCCCCTACAGTATAAATTACACACACAACAGGTCATCATCATTTTGTCTCGCAGAGGTTTAGGGTTACAAAACCGTTCTTGAATTTCAGTTTCATTTTGAGAGCTCCATATCATACTATACAGTCACACTTTGAATTTCAGAGAAATGCGAGCGAAGCTGTTTCAGAACTGGAACCAAGTTTCTAACAACTTTAAATAATTACTAATGAGCTGTGTCTAATTCATGAAAGATATCATTTGAATTTGTTCATTCTGGTTTTCCCCCTTTTCCCCTCTACTTGTCATTCATGCACACGCTCACACATTGACAATAAATCAACCATTAAAGTACCCATGGTGTATGGATTAGTTTGTTTAAAAGACATCAACTGTGAGTTATTCGATATTCTACTCAAAAGCAAAAAAAAAAAAAAAAAAGGAAATGGAAAAACAAACTTGAAAACGTGACCTGGTAGGTCAGTGCCTCATGAGTTTCCTCATAATATAGCCTTTGGATTTAGTTCACGTTTTCTTTTCCTTTTACTTCTCAGAGGCATCGGTAGGGATAGCTAAAGCCTGCAGGCTAGCCTTCACACGGGGAAAAAAGAAGCTGGAACACAGTCTGAGCTTTGTGCAGGAGCTTGCATATAGAGCACATAGTGTTAGGGTAACCAGGCAGTGCAGCTGGCCTTTCACAAGCATGCAACTTTAAGGCAGTGTTTAAATCAAGATGCAAAAGACAAGAACCCTGTTCTCCCACACGTACATGCACATAAAAGGGAAAGAAAGAGAAGGAAAGTGAAACAGGGATGTGGAAATGATGACCCTCCAATACGGGACTTCAGTAATGACTATGTTAATGTAATTTGGCAAGAATAAATAGCTGCAGCAGCAACATGTCTTTGGTTTGGTGGTGTTAATATTTCATTATAAAGTTTCTACCATTACTGCTACTCTAATTACCACGCTACTTGACTTGTGTAGGGTATTTTTTTACTAAGCAGAAGGTTTATTGTTTATTGAAGCTTAGCAATTCAGACCTTTTTAGAAATACGGTCCTATAAATAGTGGTGGCCTGTAATTTAAAGAGGTTTAGAAATAAAACCATTTAAAAGCTTATCCTAATGCAGGATTGTGGCAGTTAGATAAAGATGGCATATATTGTATTTAACACTTTGTTCCTTAGATTAAATTATAAAGTCTAACTTAAGTTGTCGTTATTGTTTACAATTATTTTAGAGCACCATGCACTGCACTTTTTGATGTTTTTTCTAATAAAATTGTTTTCAGCAACTTATGAGTCCAAAACACATGCACACAAAGTCGTTTTGAGAAAACTGTTCAGCAAGAAAACATGTCAGCGAGTTCATCCTCCCGGCCCCCAAACCCTCTCCACAACATTCCTTTCATAAATGTGCGGTGCTGGAGTATTTTTTTTTTTAAGAAACTGGAGAGAGCTGGTATGTGGATGGGCCTATAATGGAGCTACTTCTATGGGAAGTTACCATTATCACTATCAGATCTCCTCTTATGTTCTGACCCATGGTCCAGTAGTTATTTCAAGGTTGGATGACCACCCTCCACCTAACACAAACACACACACACACACACATTCACCCATTTTCCCACTATCCATGTATGTACACTACACAGAAACACAAATATAACTTTACTCCCTCTTGTTACTGCATGCGCGTTAGCACCTGCACGACAAAGACCCTCCAGTCTCTGACATTAGTGTGAGCAGCAGGCGTGTCAGCATTATGCAAGGAGGCATCAGGTGGGTGTCAAAACATGTTTATCTCAACCAATTACCAACCCCCGTTGCTTGATTCCAGTTCATGAAAATGTCTGTAACCACAAGAGAGGGTAAATGATTTTGACATCTTCTTTTCAACTATGCAGCATCAGAGCACTTGCTTTCATCCCAGAACACCCCCATCCCCTCCCCCACCTTCCTTCTCTCTGCCTCCTGCAAGCATTCCTGCCCTCCCCCCACCCCCCTTTAGCTCCCCTTGCCAGTATGGATCTGTGAAATGTTGGCAGGGTGTGCTGCTATTGCATGGAGCCTCTGCGATAGGCATGGTGATGTGAGAGAACGAAGGTGAGAAAAGAAAAAAAAAAAACAGAAATCCTCTCATATCTCTGGGTACAGTCAAATCCTTTTTGTTTGCCCACTCGTGACATGCAGGCTGCATACAATAGGCAGCCATGTTCCACCAACCAAAATATTTGTCATGTGGCCAGTGACCTAAAGGACATTGCTCTTCTTAGATACGAACAATCAGTCAAGCGCTAACCTACTAGAGCTGATATGAGCTTTAGTGCCAGTGGATGTCAACAAGTGGTTTGATATTAACAGAGCCCAGATGTTCTGTAAATAATGTTGCTCTGCTTCTCTTATAGCTAGAGTGACAAAAACTCATTCTTGGATATTTTGATTTGCTCCTTAGCTTAAAGTACAATAATTCTTACCCAGTGCCTCAGACATACGTAAAGATGTGAAAAGAAAAGAAGATCACTGTAGGCTATAACAATCTCTTTTTATTCTCTATTCCGAACAATCAGTTTAAAATGAACAGTCCTCACATGTACCGTTGTTATAAAAGACCAAAACATTTATGTCTCTGCATATAGTAATAGAAAGGTTATATGACATTCTAAATCAGATAACATACTAATTAATAATGGATGCTGTTTCAATAAACCACTTTGTAATATTCATCAGGCTCACATACAAAGACAGATTTATTCATTTCATTCATTTATATCATCAGTATCAGTATTTTTGCTCTGTTGTTTAGTTTCATTGTCTGACTGTACTTACCCTCAAAATCCAAACTCAAGTCTCCTCTCTGCACTTCCAGTCTCTCTCTGTCTGTCTCTCTCTCTCTCTCTCTCTCTCTCTCTCTCTCTCTTTGTCTGTCTGTCTTGTCTGTCTGTTGGTCTCTCTTTCTATCCTCAAGTGGTTGCATTTCATTTTTGGTTACTCAAAAGAAAATATCCTCTTTGCCTGAGTTACCACTATAGACATTGCGGTGATTACAGCCTTCCAGAAAGCCTATCTGTTTTTGGCTCTCTCACATCGGAGGATTAAAACTGAATTCACATTGATTTGTAAGATGGCTTCTTTTCAGACTGCCTGGGTAACCTCAGTGCCGAGACCATCCACCATATCCGGGACTGCATCGGGAACTTCCTGGACATCCCCACTCACGTTCACATCCTTTTTCAGTTCAAAGTCACTTTGCTCCTTGATAGGCGCCTCCTCTGGCTTTTCATTACCATTAACACATTCCTCTGTCGTCATGGCAGCAGAATTTGTGCACTCTCCATTCACAGCTGGAAGTGCATCTACTTCTGCCACATCCTCTGTAACAGAGGGGCTCTCTAAATTTCCGTTTTCCATCTTGCTTTGTACCTCAGGTTCCTGGGAAGGCACCTCTTCTGCAGATGTTTCAGCTACCTCTTCAGGCTCAGCAGTAATTTCACTGGCAGAGACAGACTCTATGACAATCTCAGGGATGGGTTCTGCTGCTTCTGGCTCAGGTGCTGGCTCAGCAGCAGATACTTCTGTTGGAACAGATTCCTCTTCTACAGGTTTATCAGTGTGGACCTCTGCTGCAGTCTCCGAGCCCACAGTTGCTTCTGCTCCACCAGCCTCAAGGGTAATGTCAGACGTGGCTACAGTTGGTTCTGGCTCAACTTCTACTTGTTGCTCTGCTGCCGATTCTACAATATCAGCCTTTTGCTCAGGCTCTGGCTCTAATACTTCCTCTGGTTCTGGCTCTGGTGCCTTCTCTGGTTCAAGTTCTGGCTCTGACTTGAGTGTTTGCTCTGGTTCTGGGGCTTGCTCCAGCACTGGCTCTGCAGCTAGCTCAGCCACTGGCTCAGGTTCAGGGACAGCAGCAGGCAGCACTGTCTGCTCCACAGTGACTTCTGGCTCAGTAACAGTCTCTGGTGTGGGCTCTGGCTCTTGGTCCTTAGGTGCTTCCTCCACACTGACAGGAACAACCTCTGGCACTGACACAGATTCTACAGTTGCAGCAGGTTCTTCTACAGGGAGCTCTTCAGGTGCAGCTGTAGGCATGGGTTCCTCCGATGCTGCTGCTGTAGCATCTGGGATCTGTACTGGAGATTGTTCCTCTATGACTGGGGCTGGCTCCTCTGCTGTTGGAACAGATTCCTCTGCTGCTACAACTGGTTCTATAACTACTGGAGCTGGTTCATCTACTGCTGCTGCAACTGGTTCCTCTACTGGAGCTGGTACCTCTGCTGCTGCAGGTGATTCCTCTACTGGAGCTGGTACCTCTGCTGCTGCAGGTGGTTCCTCTACTGGAGCTGGTACCTCTACTGCTGCAGGTGATTCCTCTACTGGAGCTGGTACCTCTACTGCTGCAGGTGATTCCTCTACTGGAGCTGGTACCTCTACTGCTGCAGGTGTTTCCTCTACTGGAGCTAGTACCTCTACTGCTGCAGGTGGTTCCTCTTCTGGGGCTGGTACCTCTGCAGCTGCAGGTAGTTCCCATACTGGAGCTGGTACCTCTGCAACTGCTGGTAGTTCCTCCACTGGGGCTGGGACTTCTGCTGCTGCAGGTTCCTCCACTGGAGCTGGTGCCTCTGCTGCTGCAGGTGGTTCCTCTACTGGAGCTGGTACCTCTGCTGCTACAGATGGTTCCTCTACTGGAGCTGGTACCTCTGCTGCTGCAAGTGGTTCCTCTACTGGAGCTGGTACCTCTACTGCTGCAGGTGGTTCCTCTACTGGAGCTGGTACCTCTGCTGCTACCGATGGTTCCTCTACTGGAGCTGGTACCTCTACTGCTGCAGGTGGTTCCTCTACTGGAGCTGGTACCTCTGCTGCTGCAGGTGGTTCCTCTACTGGAGCTGGTACCTCTGCTGCTACAGATGGTTCCTCTACTGGAGCTGGTACCACTGCTGCTAAAACTGGTTCCTCAGTTGGAGTTGGTACCTCTGCTGCTGCAACAGGTTCTTCTACTACTGCAGCTGGTTCCTCTGCTGCTACAACTGGTTCTTTCGCGGCTGGAGCTGGTTCCTCTGCCGCTGCAGCTGGTTCTTTCGCAACTGGAGCTGCCACCTGTGCTGCTGCAACTGGCTCCTCTGGAGGTGGAGTTTTGGGTTCTTCTGGGGCTTTTACAGCTTCAGTTACTGCTGCCTCAGCTGTTGACTTAACTTCTGTGGGCGTGGCTGCAGCCTCCACTTCAGCAGACTTCTCTGCACTTGTAGCTGTCACTGCGGCCTCTTCCTTCGCCTCTTTGGGGTCGCTCACATCATATCCCTTCCTCTTCTTGCTCAGTTTGCCTCCCATGGTGTCTCCTAGGAACAAGTGGATGAAGGTAATATGAGAGATTAAACACTGAAACATTGTTTAATTTGGCCCCTGTCTCTTTAATCATGGATGTTTAAAAAAACATTGCATTACATTGTCCAGGAGAATATATACAGTACATATATAAAACAGAAAGACCACAGCTGGCAGGGTTGAAAGGCAGCAGTGTTAACCACTGAACTGCTGAAGCATGGAGGTGATCTTCTTCATTTACACATGTGCATGTTTACTTAAGGAAGTTAAAATGTATACAGCATATCGCTTGTGAACATAAGGAATGTGTTTTGTCAAACCTTTTAAAATGCAGCGTGGATCTAACTTAGTTCAAATGTAAAACAGTGTTCAGTCAGAAAGAATAAGGGAGAGAAGTGATTTGTCTGTAAGTGAACTAGAAAACAAATGTAAATGCATGGGAACCTCAGTCAGATCAGACAGCTCCACAGACTCTCTACCCTTTCAGGAATGTTGGGTAAGGCTCAGTGCCAAATAAGCCCACAACTCTGAGTTGAACATCTATGATGTAGATGTACAACTATTCCTCTCTCAGCTTGAGAGACTCCAAACTACACAGCTCAGTGAGTTTAACATAGATAAAGACAGTCCAGAGCCTGCAGTCATATTCACATACAAGATATAAAAGACAAAACTGATTTTCTATATGGATTTACACGTTATTGTAAAATCACAATAATCCAATTGACAGTCTGTGAATGTTGTGCAACAGGCGTGTAGTCCTTTGTAATAATGTCACAACACGGTTGTGGCTGTAGGGGAAAAGTTAGTGATTACCACAGAATGTGACTTCCTTTCCGTGACAGAATGAAGAACTGGAAGTTCAAGTTTGTCTCACTAACTGTTTTTCAGCTGAGCTTGAACAAATCTATTGAATACAAGACAACACCACGGTTCTGCACAATCAGGTTACATGTTTTTATTATATCAATTTCAAATGCCACTGACCGATAATTTGATTAGGCAATTTCCGTTTGACAGACGCTAATTCAACAGCTTTGAATATTATACAACATCTTTTTTTATGGTCACAAGCAGGTCTTTTACCCTGAAGGACAGCATGTGGGTACGAACAATCTGGGAACTGTCCATAGTGCTACAATGGAGCAATCAAGACAGGATGCACCACAAACCAGGACAGGCTGTACATCCATTACACCAACAGTCTAACAAGCTGTCCACTAGTAAAAAAAACATAAGTCATTATATCTGCTTTTACAGCAATGCAGGTATAGTCCTGCTTTTAAACTTATTTCTAACTAATTATACATTTCATATGGTATCTTATTTGCTTATTTTTTCCTCCACAACCCTCATGGTGTCACCAACCCCCAAATCAGACAAAGCACAAAAAAAAAAGAAGCCTCCAGTTTTCATGGGAAAACCTAACATTGTGATATCAAATCATCAACTGCCATTTTTTTCCAAGCCAACTTTTGAGTAAATGGGAAAAGACAAATGTACAGTAGACACAAAGCTTTGCACACATATTAGAAAGATAAAGGAGAAAGGAAGGGCAGCATGTGCCGGGCTGGTAACAAAGGATGGGGATTCCTCACCAGCAGCTCCTCACTGACAAAAGTAATGGGTTGAGCCACATTGGCACAGAACACTGATGCTAATCTGTACTATAGAATGGAGTAAAGGCATAGGCTGCTATACAGGGGACTTCCACTATACCCCAGCCACGAACACTTGAGTGATAAAAGCTATAGATGGATCTCCATCCCCCATTTCAACCCACCCACCGCTCCTTCTCTCAGCTGCTCTGCCCTTTTTGTTCACGAGCATTTGAAAATGTTGTATTCACACGGACACGCGAAAGAAAAGCACATTCACCGCAATAACGAGTTAATATCACAAGTTCACAACTTTGTTTTGCGCCTTCTTTATCATAGGAGGTTTTTTAATAATCGCATGGCCTACTTTAAAAAAAGAAAAAAACCCAGCGGTGCTCCCTGAGAAGGCGCACTATAATAAATTCGACCGCTAAGAATTAGAAAAAGAAAAAAAGAAAAAACCTTCCTTTATTGTGTCAGCCTTGAAATGTACAAATTTACATAATAGGAGAAAGGCACACAGGGAGAGAACAATGGGTAAGCTGCAGCTCTCCAGCATCTTTCTTTCTTTCTTGCTCACTTCTTTCTTTCTTGCTCACTTTCTTTCTTTTTACCAACAGGATACCAACACAAAATAACACATATCCCCAAACATGTTGCAATATTAAAATAAAAACAATGCTCTGATGTGACCAACCTGTAAGAGAGTGATCAGTTGGGACTTCTTTTCCAGGCGCCGGCTGGATGTGATAATGGAGGTAAACCTTTGGAGTGACAGCTGCAGATTCCGCCCCTGCTCTCCGAGGTGCAGTGTGGGACTGTGGTGTAGGCTAACCGAGGAGTGCCCCTCACAGTTTTCTAGACATCTGTCGCTATCACAATCCAGCCCAACCCCACCACAGCTCCAACTGCAATCTATACCCTCCCAATCTTTAACCCCTCCTCTCCCGCACACACCCACTCCAGCGCATATATCCTCTGTTGTATGAATACATCTGCGGACTGAAGATGATTATGAGCTGACTGTAAAAATGCACATTTCTCCTTTTGTTTCTTCTCTTGCATAACAAAGTAATAAAAAGTGAAACGAGGAACAAGTTTAAAGACATTCACAGTCATTTATGACGCAGGCTGGTTCTGAAAGTGCTATATTTAATCTGCATGATTGCAGTATGTGATTTATTCCTGAGTTGTGGTAAACTGTTAATATGTCTACATCACTGTTTGGACGGTGGGCCTCTGAATATGTCATCTTAATCATGTGATATTATAGAAATATACAGAAACAGGCTGTGTGACGTATTAATGTGCTGTCACATGCCTGGCCTTTAAATGTTCTTGTTATGGACCATTGTGAAATATCCTGATACATTACGCTTTTTTGGTATTTGACTTCCACGTGTTAATGGGGCAAAGTTGCTCCGGGTGAAATTCAACAACTGACCCTTCCAGGTGATCAACAATTTGACCCGAGCTTGCATGCCACTGACACACTGCTAGGATGAGGCACTGACATTGAAACACCTACTGTAAACTCATTTAAACTGCTAGGATATATTTGGCTGAAAGACCTCATATCTCTTAGTCCACTACTTGTCTCCACTTGCAGACTTCCTGTGGGGAAAAAAAGGTGAGATTAGGTATTTTACACTTCACACAGAATGTTTCTCTCTGTGAAACTGAAAGAAAGGAAATGCAAATTCCCCAACAACTGAAACAATGATCTTACCTTGCTCAAAACTCACCTGGCTGCATTTGATCAGAAATGCTCTTGGGAAAAGTAGTCAAACAGGTTAATGGGTTTCACATACAGGTATACATTATGTACACCACAGTAGGGAAACTGTGTTTCAGTGCATATAACAAAAAATATTTTTGGAAATATATTTTTAAAGTGAGTGAAGTTTTATATTATATCTTTTTATTTACATCAAATCTTTAAATAAATACATTTATCACTCTATATTTTAGAGTTAATATCAGACAGACAGAATTATTGAGGAGACAGCACCCTCTCCTGTTACAAGAGCCTATAGTACAACACGGTGACTATTGAGAAACCTCGATATAATAATGATACACTGCAAAATCTTTAGACGCAACAATGACACAGTTTTATTTATGTTTTTTGCAAGTATTTTCTGTTTCTCCCATTTCTTGCCAGATCTACATCTTGTTCTCTACTTGTTCTGCTCTCTAGATGTCACAAGTTCTAGTTTCTGTTAAAGAAAGAAAGAAAATTAGATGAATCTAGTTTGTTTAGCCCTGCTGGCAGCAGAGCTAAACAGTGACAATAGGGCAGCAAAGGCTGAGTTTCACATGATGCAAAAGCTCTGGAATGCATTCCCCAGAGTATGACCACCATCCCAGCCAACCGCTCTGCTCCACATAGACACAGGACTCACAGACATACAGGGAGGCCTTGGAAAACTCCCCCTAGAGATACCATGTCCAAAGCTCATCTGTCTGCAAGTTCTGGTCCTGTTTGACCTCGACTGACACAAAGACTGAAGAGGTGGAGAAATAAAGAAACAGGTGCTGGGTGCTACAATACGCTAGAGCTCACCAGCAGAGTGGTAGAATGTGTGAAGGAATGTGACAAACCGCTGGGCTTGTGTGGAGGCTTTCTCAGTACGAGAAAGGTTATACACCCTTAATGTATTTTTAATGAATATATGAATGAGCTGACAACTTGATATCTGATGTTCCCTTCAGAAGGTACAGCAAAAAGTCGTTCAATAGAGAGAACTGATGCACTGTTTACACCACATCTCTCTACACATATGAAACACGAAGGGGTTGTTGAAGTAGGAGATAACTGTGCTGTGTGGCTCAGTTTGTCTGGGCTTTATTCGTTCAATGGCTGACCTGAAAATGTCAGCAGTGCCAACAAAAGCTTGTTTATAATGTGCACACCAACTCAGATCCACTGGTAAATTTGACCAAATAAGGATGAAGCCAAAAATAGTTTCCTAATGGTCAAATACAAATTTTGGATCTCTGCAGTGTGCACATTTAAAAAAAAAAAAAGAATTTGTCACAATTCAAAATAAATAGAAGCCATAAAAATCTGAACCAAAATGAAGCCATAGCTGTCTTGCATAAATATGCTGTCAGTTACAATTGGTTTATGATTTCTGCACGTCCATTTTCAGATAAATATAACAGCACCCCCTACTGGACACACAACACTCAAGAGTGTGTGTATTTATTTCCCACTTAGCATAAGGTTAATTAGTTATTGTGAGTTACTTATTCCTCTAATAATACCCCCTTTGTATACTTGTGTTACTTTAAATAAGATAAATTAGATAATTCATTTTTTGAAAAACTTAAAGCTGCGGCAGTAGATTTGCTGGACTGTCTCGCCCTTTAATGTTTAATGATGTGAACATTTTGTTGCTTTTCCTGTTTATGTGTTTTTGCTGCTGAATATATTTGCATGTCATGGCCGTGAGTGTTAAAAGGCTTAGGCTTTAGGATGCTTAAAGCTGGATTGCACTTATGTCATGATGTCTTTCAAAATAATTCAATTTACACAGTAAATCAATATCTGAGTCATCATTATTCAAGGAACTCTGTAGACAAAGTAGTTTATTGAAAACATGACCAAAGTGAAACGCTTCATCTGACTCGCAGGGACACCAAACCAGTTTCATAACGTGTACAGTATAATGCCTGTGATATTCCTCTTGAGACCATGCAATGAACTTTCACAAATCCACGTCCTTTGACAGAGTAGTTCTTGAATAGGTGACATGTTTGTGTAACTGTATCTATGGATACCTTCATGGTATGTGTTTTTTAGACCGTTGGGCAACCATGACACCTCCTCAAAGCCCACATTGTATGTGCAGGAGAATTAGCAGAAGAATGTGCTTTAAGGAAGCTGCAAATCACACCTGATCTGACTAAAACAGAGACATTTAGTTGGACCCAGTTTAACTAATGCAGGGGTCTCCAAACTTGTTCCACAAAGGGCCCCGTGTGGCTGCAGGTTTTTGTTCCAACCAACCAAGAGCACACAGTTTTGACCAATCAACTATCTGAAGGCTGAGATCAGTTGATTAAATGAGTCAAGTCTTTTGTGCCCTTTGTGGAACAAGTTTGGAGACCCCTGATCTAATGGAACTGACTGGTAAAATGTTTATAGGGTTAAACATTTAAGGTCAAATGCACACTGAAGGCTCTGGCCTAACACTGTAAAGTCAGCTCTTGATATCACACTGTGTTCTCGATCAGCTGCTATGACATCACCTATTGGCATGTGGCCAGAAGTAGAAGAAAAAAACAAACAAACACCTAAGTCAAATCATATTTTTTCCATATATAATTATCACGTTTTGTACAAATAAACTCCTAGTGTCTTATAATATTCATTAAGTGTACCAATAACGATACTTTATAGCTACTTTACTTGAACGTCGGGGTGTGCAGAGCTGGACCCAGGGTGCCGGCGCGACGTAGCCGTCAATGAATGTAACGTACCCTTGGCTTGCTGTGTGGATGAGGGCGGTGCTAACGGTGCCCAAGAGAAGCAGGGCCTTGCCTTTGTGGTCTGTAGAGAGAGAGAGAAGATGGCTCCCGTTCTGGAGAAACAGCTCCCGGGCGCAGCCGGGACAGGCGACAATAACAACGAAGATGAAGAAGGACAAAACCTTTGGCAAGTTTCTTTTCACGACACGGCGGCTGTCCTGTCCCCTCCATGCTCGGGGGAAGCGGAGCCGTTAAAGTGGTTCTGCTTTGTCACTGCCGGTGTCTCAGTCAGGACACCGGCCCGGCTAGCAGCGGCGTTAGCACCGACTGAAGCTGGGCGGTGCTAACGCTAATGCTAACAGCTAGGCTAAAGTGGAGTAACGTTACTGCTCGTTAGCTACACTGTAACTTAAAGCCCCTTAAAAGCGACTTTTATTAATAATAATAATATGAGTTGTTGTTGAATTAACGCGGCGGGTTGATTCATGCTTTTGATAGAGACAACACCTAAACACTAAACTAATGTTAGCTCCTTTTATGCAGGACACAACAAGCTAACGGCAGCGTTAACGAGCTGCTACTAACCGAAGTAATGCATGTAAACAAAGTCAGTAGTTAAAGTATTAAAATGTGAGGATTCAGATCTGTAGCTGACTTATTTCTCACGTAGTGGTCAGTGGAGATGACCGATCATTTCCTGTTTTGTTCGTGTTGTCGTGGACACATCTACTGGGCTAGCTCACACTGTAACACTTAGACTTACCATGTTTAAGTCATGGTAAAGTTACGTAACGTTAGCTGACTGATTGTTGTTGTGTTATGTTTTGAGGTGGGGAGCTGTCAGTGTGACTGTCAATCTAACAGCTCTGTGTTATAATCCTGTAGGTCCTCAATACTGAGTGAAGTCTCGACTAGATCGAGTTCAAAGTTGCCATCAGGAAAGAATATCCTGGTATTTGGTGAGTATTTCTTCACCTACATGTGTGTGTGAGTCTGCGTCTGCAGTGTGTTTGTGATGATCAAGACCGGACCGCACATAAATGATTGCACGTTAAAAACCTTTGTGACTTTTCAAACAGCCTACACGTCCAGCTGTGTGTGTGTCCTCCCACCACCCTTTTGCAAGGAAGACATAATAAGCACAAAAATACAGAGAAGTGTTCTCGGGTGGGAGCGTACATACGCGGGCTGGCCTCACAAAAAATGTGAGAGATAACTTTAATTCAGGGAGATCTGTGTGAGCCTCTGGCAGTCATGAGGATGTGTGTGCGCAACTTCTACTAATAATAATGATGATCACACACACACACACACACACATCGCATCAGCTAATGAGTAATATCTTTGTCAGGTGAGGATGGATCGGGAAAAACGACACTCGTGGCCAAACTTCAAGGAGCTGATCACAACAAGAAAGGAAGGGGACTGGAGTATCTGTACCTAAATGTCCACGATGAGGACAGAGATGGTGAGTTTACCTGCTGCAGCTTCAGTGTGATTACAGCTGTAGCAATATTTGTTAACTTGTATTTAACTACTACTTTGTTTTTCCTCTACAGACCTTACCCGCTGCAACGTGTGGATCCTGGATGGAGACCTATACCACAAAGGCCTGCTTAAGTTTGCTGTTTCAGCGCAGTCACTACCTGACTGTCTAGCTGTGTTTGTTGCCGATATGTCACGGCCCTGGACCATTATGGAGTCACTGCAGAAATGGGCCAGTGTGTTACGTGACCATGTGGACAAGCTCAAGATCCCACCCGAGGACATGAGGGAAATGGAGCAGAGGAGTAAGTAATGTTTGATGTGTACATGTTCATCACGTAGCCTGTTCTCTAGTTGAGCATTGGGCCAACATAAAGTAATAAAACTGAAGATTGAATCAGATTTGATCGATGGAGTGGTCACTGTGAATTAAAATGCTATGAATGGAAGCATCTAATGTAAATCCAAATGGAGCTTTGTTTCCTTTTAAAGCAGAGCATTGGTTAAGATTGACATGTCTCAGGAGAGAGCTCAAAGGAAACAGCACTCAGAAAGGGTGCCCGAAGCATCCCGGGTTGGAAGCTATGGTAGCTTTGCCTAATACGACTCCTTGCTGACTGGCTGCTGGGGGGAAAAAAAGGAGAGATCGGTCACTGCGTAGCATGGAAGGCAAAGCACTGTATAACATTACACATTGTCATGGTTGTTTCTAGGTCATCATCAGAGAGGCCCGTGATCCTCAGCTGGGTGTTCCAGCTGGAGGCAAATTGTGCAGATCAATGAATGTGATGCACTCAGATGTTGTTCTCCTGTTAATTTTAGAACAGGTCATCTCTCGCTTATGAACAGATCTTTTGTGTTTGGAAAGATTGTTGCTTAAGTAAGTAAAGTAAGCTGAGGCTGCAGGGCTTTACAGAAGGGAACGCTTCCCTGCTGCTGAAATGATGATATATTGCAAAGAAGCGTTGCAGATTAATTTGACAGAGCGTGTTTGAAAATGTTCTTGACATACAACATGCTAACTGACGTGACAAGTGGTAACATGTAGTCTTCTCTGCTGGCTTATGTGTGAAAAGGAAAAGGGAAGCTGGAGGCCAAGTGATGACTAAAGCACATTAAGTTGGTGTAATGACTTTTAATGGGTTCACATTTTCAACTTGTTTTAGTGGATTATTTCAATTAAGCTGTATAAATGAATCATAGTTGATTTATACAAGAAAGAAGAAAAAAGTAAATACTGGAAGTTATGCATTATGTCTTGTGTTCAGGAGATGAAGGCTTGAGCATTCATTGCAGCTACTGTGCAGTTGAAGTTTGTGTATTTTTCTTTGCAGTTTAGTCAGTCTTTGAGGTTTAGAAATATGTTTGTCAGATTTCTGTAGGGTTCCTCCTACTTTCTGTCCTTGTCCAAACATTTTGACCACACCCACTGACATGGTCAGGTTTCCAGTTAGCTGAGCCATGTCGTCCAGATAAAGCATCTTCCAGCAGGTCAGTTGTGATGTCAGTAGCAGATTGGTAAGATTGGCTTAGATTACGTATTTGTAGACATGAGCGGGCGAGCGAGTGAGTGAGTGAGAGAGACAGGCTGAGAGACAGACTGGAAGTCTGTGTGTCAGTGGCTTTTGTCCAAGGAGTCTTGCAGGCGTCTTGCATCATGGTTCCCTCCCCTTCCCAAGAGCAGCGTCAGGGAAAAGGAAGGGACGTAAACTGAGTGGGACTGAATACACTCAGCTGAGTGGGCCGGACGTTCTGACTCCTGCTGAGCTGTAAGTGAAGAAGACGGGCTGCTGAAGTCGCCTCAAGTCAAATTACAGGATCGACCTATTACTGCCAGGACAACACGTAGAAGTGAGAAATATTTCACTCACTGTTAGTGATGAGATTACAAATGGTATGTTGGCAAACATCTTGGGTATTTTGTTTTGACTCTGTCAGGTTCTGTCCTTTTAATTCAAGTGAAACAGACAGCTCTAAAAATGTTTTAGTCATGAGCCAGCAGCTTTACAGAGTACACGCTTTGAAAAATGATGCAAAAGTTGGGCTTGTCTTACAACAGCCAGTGAGACTAAATGTACCTATTTGACATTTAGTTGGCCAGAAAAGACACATTTCTATTCATAGCTGAACTTGAATTTCAGTATTTAAAGTGCAGTTTATAAAATTATTGAATGCTGAGCCGTCCCTTTTATTATGTGTGTTAGAGCATTTTGACCTCACCTTTGTTTGTGTAACAGATAAACAGGGGCAAAGTCTATATGTCTTTGTCTCTTTCAATTTGTATTTTAAAGTGATACTCCACCCAAGATATCTTCCTTTTGGCATCATAAACTCACCACCTGCAGGCTTGAAAAGAGACGTTGAAGTTTTCATAGTGAAAACATGGTATAAGAATGCCCGTCACATAGTGCACTTCCTCAGACACTGTTGTGGTGTAAGACAGAGAGAGCACCACGATGAAAAGTGAGTTAAGACTTATTTAATATTTCATATATAAAAACATTTAAGCAGTGTTGATCAATGCCTAATTGATCTCTTGCTTGTTTTCATTCAGTGAACCTCGTACAGTAGTTGTGTGCTATATCAAAGCCAGGCAGACCCCCTGTGTAGCTTGAAGCCTCTGCACTGGAAAGGATTTAAATGAAAGTCTTCAGTTAGCAGTCACTCAAATGAGGTTCAGATGTTGTCTGTCTATAAACAACAGCAGGAGAAAGAGATTTTCATGAATGATGTTAAATCGGCATGTTACATTTCTGCTCTTAAGCCTTAAGTTACACACTGCATCTTATTTGTGCATATGCACTGGATTTGTGTAATCCTGCGTCCCCTTTTAGATCGCTTGTAACGCCGGTCCTCGCCCCCATGTAAATCCCATGTTAAAGGCTCAAAACAGCAAGTCAGTCTGGCTATGTGGGCTGTCTCCAGCTGCATTCCCGAAGCTCCTGAGGAAGTAGGCCAAAGCTTCCTGCATATAACCCCCCCCCACCAACACCACCACCACAGCCTCACACTGCAGCTTTGTGAATGTCTAAACAGCTGGGGCAGCACAACAGGAGAGTGAAGGATGCTATTATTTATCTATTACCTTTCACATGAGGCTTATTATGTAACTGTGAAACGTTTAGTGTGGTTAGCACCAGTGATATTAAACTATGTTTACTTGTGTGTGCATTTAAATTTAAAAGGTCTTCATCGGGCCTTGAGCAGGAGCGGGCACATTCAGTGTACCCTGATTGTACCCTGTGATCTAATCTGAGGGACATAGTTTGAGGCTGAGCACAACAGTTAACACTGAGCTGCTAAATTAGGTTTATAGTTCTGCATCAGGGTTTAACTGGATATGAGTGGTTCTGTAGCTTTACCAAAGGTACCACCAGAGATGACGTGCACCTCAAAGAATTACATGTTGGGGAGATTCAAGAGAGAGTCAGCCTAACGTTCTTGTGATTTTTCCAGATTTAAGACGGGCTCGGTACGCTTGCTGAAGTGCTGTTAATGCTCAAAACATTCATATTTCAGATCTTTTTTTGATAGGCAGTGTTACTCTGTGTTTTCCAACGCATGTTAGAATGAGTCATAATTTAAAGAGAGAATATTCAAAAGTGCCGACCAATTGGATACCAGTTGGGTAAAGACAGGCAGTTTTATCTGAGGAGATGAACAAAGGAGCAGGTCTGTTGTAAAACAGGTTAAGAAGTGCAAGGTGAAAAAGCCTTTGTACGGTGTGTTTTTTTTTGTGAGAGTGAGTCAAAGCCTGATCATTAACAAAAGAGAACTGGTGAGGCCGAGGAAGAAATTGGAAACCAAACTAATCTTTATTTGTATCGAGCTCATCCGGTTCTAAACTTTCTGTTTTACTAATGGTCTGAATTCCTACCTTTTATTCTCTTTGTGTTTCCAGTGGTGAAAGCGTTTCAAGAGTACGCAGAACCGGAGGATGCCACCCCATCCTCCCCACAGAGACGGGCCCCGACAGCAGGGGAAGACGAGGCCGTTGTGCTACCACTTGGGGACAACACACTCACACACAACCTGGGCATTCCAGTGCTAATAGTTTGCACAAAGGTAAATAATTCCAACTTCAAACATCTCTACACTGTATCCAGGGACATCTCATGGTTTGGTGTTGCTAGAGGGGATTTTAACAACGTATCAAAGCTTATCTGACCTAATACTACAACCAAGGGTCAAAAAGAAGAATGATATTAAATACAAATACAATACAAATACAATCTAATAAATACTTGATTATGGTGATGCACTGCAGCAGTGTTGTCTAATTTCCTACAAAAGAGAGCACAAAGAGATGCTGTTGTTTGTATGTGCAGAATATGTCTTAGGTTGGTGTTCATCTAAATATGTCATCTCTGAATTCTCATGGCATCTGTCATGAAGCATTAAATTGGTGAACCGTTCTCAAGTGCAACTTCCCGTATTTCACACTTGCAGCCTTTACAATTGTTTTTAGAAATGATACCAACTATTTCCCCTCAGGGAGTCACTGCCTTCTGTTTAGAGGGTGTGTCCAGGAGTTCCTCAAAGTGCTGCTACATCAAAAGTATCCTCAGAAAAGTCTATGGATGCTTATCTTAGGATAAGAACACTTGGTACACCCCCTACGTACTGTTCTGACACCCTGTCCTTAGTTGCTGAATGGTTTTCTAGAATATCTTTCAGGCCACCTGCAATCATGAACTCCCCTTCCACCCTGATCTCTGCTTTATTTACTTTCACCGTCCTGCTAGCCTGTAGGTATCTCTCTACCTAACACAGTTTCCTGAGATAAACATACACAGAAATTCCGTTTATTATCAATAGACACAAAAAAAAAAATCTTTTGACTTTTAATTGTAAAACCTATGAAAGCAGGAAAAGCAGAGGTCGTGTCTGCTAATGACAATTATTTTTTACTAGGCACAAAAAAAACCAACAACATAAAAGCCCTGTAGAGGGAGCATATTTCTGTGGATCACAACTGTGTCTCTCCCTGTCAGAGCACATTTCATTGTTTGTGTGTGATTCAAATATTTGTCTGTTTGAATCTTTTCTTCTTCAGTGTGACGCAGTCAGCGTACTAGAGAAGGAGCACGACTACAGAGAGGAGCACTTTGATTTCATCCAGTCCCACATCAGGCGATTTTCCTTACACTGTATCCTCTTAATGCACATCACAATGGTTCTTTATATACATAACACTGACTGTTTAAACAGAAACCAGCCACCCTGTACATCCGTTTTTTCTTATCACTCGATGATTGTTGCCTTAACTGAATGGAACAGATGGAGCTGGCCTGATCTATACTTCAGTCAAAGAAGAGAAGAACCTGGACCTGCTTTACAAATATATAGTACATAAGATGTATGACTTCCAGTTCACCACACCTGCCATAGTGGTGGAGAAGGATGCAGTGTTCATGTAAGTGAAGCTAGAGATGCACTAAAACAACCAAATAGTCTAATGAATTGTTTATATTAATGCACACGCTGTAACTGAAATGACTCTTCTTTCCTTTCAGCCCAGCTGGATGGGATAATGAGAAGAAAATTGGGATTTTGCATGAAAACTTCACGACAGTCAGACCCGAAGATCCATTTGAAGATTTTATCACAAAGCCTCCAGTACGGAAGGTATGGGAATGTAAATACCGACAAATTCTAAACTTTAAAGGTCCAGTGCGTATGATTCAGTGGTGTAGTTGCTGATTGCAACCTGTCGTCTCACCTACTAGTGCCTAGCGTGAAGTAAAAAATGTCATGTATAGATAAAAAAGGCTTGTTCTAATGTATCAAATCCATAACGATTCTTTGATTCAAATGATCGTACACTAGATAAATCATACATTTCATTGCTGCCTTATTCTTTTTATATAAATCCCACACACCTGACCTTTTTAAGGACACCATTGCGATCCTGAGTGCCAGTTACATAACCACGTACTTTTCTTTTTTTTTCACAGCTGGTTCATGACAAAGAGATAAATGCAGAGGATGAGCAGGTATTCCTGATGAAGCAACAGGTATGTGCCAGTCTTAGTGCATATTTTATCATTTGTGTTACCAGCCAGTTCACTGTGTCTGGAAATTCTGACGGCAAGCTTTTTAAAATCAAAGTAAATGTCCCTCTATGAAAACACAGGATGCATTTTTAATGGTTTACTGGTAGAATGGTGTAATAAATAATCTAAATATCTAAGTCTGCTAGACTCCAGGACCAGCTCTCCTTAGATTTCACTGTTGATCCTAAACTAGCATTTTCATTATTAAACACTCTTGTGTTTAAAGCACTCTTGTGCTGGTGAACATCTGAAACTTCCACATGATGAGTAACACTACCTTCACTTCCTGTTTTATGGACAAATGAACCAGGAAGAGAGTCTAAAAAAAATCCCCTCTGCTCGGCAGGTTAGAGAAGTGTTAGCTGAGGCTCTATGTTTGTCTGCAGTGACTATCTATAAATGTCTGGTTTGAACTGAAGTTGAAATTGATTGTAAAGTGTCTTGTGTACACAGTACAGGTTTTCAAAATGAGATCAGTTCTATAATTATGTTTGTTTGAAATGAGTTTTCTAGGAATTCCCAAATGAGTCTGTTGCAGTATCCATTTTGGTTTAGTAGTTTCTATTTGAGTGTTCACTGGAACGTGTTGTTGGGCTCCGTCCACGTCGGTAAGCCACTCACTTGGTATCGTTTTTCTTCCCTGCAGTCTTTGTTAGCAAAACAGCCAGCCACGCCAACAAGAGGAGCCACAGTAAGTTTCTTAACGTCCCTCTAATGTTGATTCTCAGAAACGGATAGATTTATTACCTTTCTCTTTGCACTCTATCATTGTTCCTATGGGCACACAAACTAAACTATTTGTCTGTGACCACAGTCTCACTCTGGTTTGTGTGTTGCAGGAGTCTCCAGGACGAACAGCCTCGGGGAGTCCAAGGCCTGCGGGACGCGCCGGCCAACCCACTGTGACCAGCGGCTCACCAATGGCTGCCGTCAAAAAGCCTGACCCCAACATGAAAGGTGCTCATTTCTATCCATACCTGATTATTGAGAATAATAGCTTTTCAGCACTTCTCTACTCTCAGATCGAGTAATTTATCCCAGGGGGCTTGCACAGTACTTTGTATTTAATTCTCTTTATGTTTGGATCCACACAAAAAAACTGCTCTCATTGCAGTCTTTTCCATTTATCTTTGATCTCTGGGCTGTAATGAGAAAAACTTTTCCCTAAAGTGCTGCAATATTGCCCCCAATAGGGCTGTAGTGAGACACTAATCTCACGATACGATACACGATATTCAGCCAACGAGGATTCGATACTCTGACTGGACAGAGAGTCTATAGCTTGCAAATGCTGAACAAAATGAATCTGATCTTTGTCATATCACACCTCAAACAGTACTAGTGAAGAGTTTTTGAGTGAAAATGTTATTTTTCAGTCCCTTTGCCTAACACATATATGCAGTTTTTCAACTAAATATGTGAAGAACAATAAAATAATGCCCTTTTAATACAAAAGGTCCCATAGGTTTTTGCTTCATTTGCCGCATGCCACTTAGCAAAGCAAAGACCCTCCAAAAAGTTAAGGGGAACCGCACATCTCCGTCGTTACCGGAATCTCAGGAAAACAGTGCAAAAAAACACATCTCTCTATTATAATATAACTTTAGACTTTTTGGGCGGATCCGCCCAATCCTAAACCTGAAGTGGCGGGAGCACTTCTGCTTTAAAGCATGAAGGTGCCGCCATTCTCTTGAATCTCCTCACTCTGTCTGCGTAAACAGGAAGAGGAGGACATCGGCATCTGTGTAAATAAAATATCTAGACGGGTAACTTGCTAGAAATGCTTAACAGCGACACTAGCGGCTAATTGCTCTTCCTGCAAAGCCAACAGGGGCGTGACATGGGGGATTTCAATGGGACTTAATGTATCGATACTCACGGCTGAAAAATCGATGTTTCTGAGGAAACAACATCGATATATATCGCAGGATCGATTAAAATTGCTCAGCCCTAGCCCCCCAAGAGGTAACAACTATAATGATTCACATAACAATAGTTCCTGTGCGCCTCCTGAGCCCACTGTTAAGCAGAATTATTGAGCTTCTCTGCACCATTCATTACAGTAGGAGGCGAGAGAATTCCAGCTAAAATAATCTTTAAAACAAATTAACAATATCTGGTATCTTGTAGGAGGTCTGGTATTTTGGAAACATTTTTTTTTTCTCCGTGTGAAAATAAATCTCACACAGGAAATTTCTCTGATTTTTAGCGACTTCATCATCACATTCTTTCCTGATAAAGGACTCTCTTTGTGGAATATTTTTCATCTCCAAATCAGGGAAGATGAAGGGTGTCATATGCTGTGGAGAATATAAAGCCCTCTGAGACAAAACTGTGGTTTGAGGGTGGAGCACATACCAGAGTGCTCTGCATTGCCCCTTGATACGGGTTAAAGGGCTTTTTTTTTTTTTTTACTCAACTTTACAAGATGAAGAGAGATTTCAAAAATTGATTATATATGGCAGAATCTATAAATATGTTTTTGAAATGAAGTAGCTAACATGCTTTCCCAGACTGCTAATGCACATTATAATATGTTGGACACTAAAGCGAGATCATCTGTAGACTTATTGTTGAAAAGGTGAACTGCAACTTGAAAATGAGGCCTGGTGGGTGATTCTGAAGTAAAAATATGTACGAGCGATCATAAACGTGTATTTGGAATCTTTGACATTTTTTGCAAGAAAAGGGGAGTTTCATTAAACACAGAAGTGACTGTACGCTCCATGTTTCTCCTGCAGCAGGGGCTGCCAATGAGGGAGTGCTGGCTAACTTCTTCAACAGCCTGTTGAGTAAAAAGACTGGAGCCCCAGGGAGCCCAGGAAGTGGAGCAGTTGGAGCCGGAGTGCAGGGGTCCGCCAAGAAAACAGGTATAATCTCGTATTCCAGCCCTCGTCTCTGATCTTTCTCTGTTTACACACCTCCTTCCTTACAGTTCAGCAGTTATCGTTTTATCAGAACAGTTTAATTGTTGACTTCTAGCACCTTGTGCATTCAGATCCATGTCAGAGCATCGGCTGAATGCACACGTACTTCGAAACAAGAGGAGTTAGAAACAGTTGTTGATAGAGGCTGTGGACCATTTTGCATTTTTGGAGTTTTATCTCTGCAGCCTGAGAGAGAAGGTTAAAACAGGAGAAAAAGAGAGGTTGTCCTCTTTGACTGAACTTCTGACACCTGAGGAAACTTGTGACAGGCCTGTATGCACCAAACGTCAAATCATAAATGCCCCCATGACACTAATGCCACTCACTCCACGTCACATCCCACTGCTCTCTTGCTCAACTAATTTATTTGCCTGTTTTTTACTTGAGTAACCTGAGCTGTTTGGCATGTCATCAGTTCTTATTTACAGCTCCAGCACATTTTTATTTTACTTTGTTATATATTTAAAAAATATAACAAAAGTCAAGTACTGTTTGTGAAATGGCTGAATGTATGTGGAGGGAACATTGCACAACTCACCTCAGATCACTGACGTGTCGGTTTGGTTCCAGCACTGAGCAGCGTTAACATCTCTGTGAGCTGAAAGGATTGTGCATGAGTCCATGTTCCCTTTGTCTGATGATTAGTTTTGCATGTGTGTTAACCGTGGCAGCAAGCCGCCATCCTGCAGCATGGGACCGCATCACCATCCATCCCCCTCTTCCATCCGCTTGCTGGCCATAAAAAAAAAAACTTGTTATTTATGAACACACACAGACGCTACAGGAGATTACTTTTGGACTTTGTCTCCTGTTTTTTCCAAGGGCAGAAGCCGGGTTTGACTGACGTCCAGGCCGAGTTGGACAGGATGACTCGCAAACAAGACTCCATGGTTTCAGCTAACAACATACCACCGCCGGCAGAGAACGAAGCGTGAAGGCAACAAAAACAACTGCATCGTCCACTGCATTAATACTCTGGAAAAAAAAATACATGTACATGTGAGCATAAAGGAAAAAAATTGACCAAATTCCCAATGTCTATATCAGTCAGCGCGCACACACAGTGGTTTCACCAAAATGAGTTTCAGATGCTATCAAGATATTTTGGTGTTCTGGTGAGATGGGAAGAGAGAGAGAGAGGACGAAGGTGTTAATGAGATAAGTGTTGAAGGCTGGGCTTTATTGCTGCCCTCTCTTCCATTGTAAATGTTCTTTTTGTGAGAGGTGTCAGTTTACGGAAATGCGCGCACACTCCCTGGCAGCCAGCCTGCTGTGCTGGGCCGCAGGCCCCCCAGTTTTCTGGGGTGCAACACCCTCCTCGTGGGTTTAAAGAGTGGGAAATCTTAGCGGTCCTGTGGCCTCTCATTGAGCTTATATCATAGAAGGAGAAGATTTGACTGTGATTGGAAAGATATTTAAACTTTAAATATATTCATTGCGAAAAGTAATTAAACTTGCAAAACGTATGTAGTAATGTTAAAAAAAAAAAAAAAAAAAAATTGTTGGATATGATACTGATGTATTTATACAAAGGTCCTCCTTTTTATTTTATTTTGCGCACCAATTTATCGGTTTAAGGAAACGTTCATCTGTATCACTTCAAACATCGCTGACGTCATGACACTAATATGACAAGTCCAGATAGCTGATAGCATATCACACCATTCGCCCTGATCATCTCGAAGGATTCTGTAAATATAAATACAAAAAAAAAAAATCTATTCAGGTTAACTTTGATTTTGTATAAAACGCAATTCTGTCCAAATTCAGAAAAAAAAGCTTCTTTGACTAAATGAGACTGGTTGGGATTTGTCAGGCTGCAACAGAATCGCTTCTTTAGCTACAGGTGTGTATATTTGGGGAGGGGGTTGGGCAGCATCTTTCCTACTATAACTCCGAAGTGCCTCGCACAGTTAGCTGTTTGTGTCATAGTAGAGGTGCTTGTCTACATAAGAGGAAATGCACTGTAGCACCATCGGTTAAAAGGTTTTTTTTTTTTTTTTGTCCATTTCTTGTCATCCAAATAATTTATTTTGTTTTACATTTTTGTTAATGTACAACAAGCCTGTGGTCTCTGTTATTTCTCGGAAATACAATTTCTGTGGCCTAGCTGATAGTGTTCAATTGAGCAGTAGATTGAATGCCTGCATACAAACTGTAAAGGTTGCTGATATTAAGAAGAAAAAACCACAGGATGGAACTTTTGGGTCCTCCCCCCCCCAGACGAACACCTCACTGTGGTTGAAACCACTCGCTTTGCAGCCAAAAGACACACAATGGTTTGTTGTGGTTTTGAACAAAATGAGATATTGTATCCGTCAGCGTTTTAACAGCACTGTCCTCCTGCGGTTTCGCGTGTTTTACTCTCACTTGTACCTCGCATGTCAGTTAAAACATTCCCAGTTTCTACATGAAGTAGCTGTAGAAACACACCTCTGTAGGAAACCTGTTCATCCAGCCAGGTCTTTTTGTTTCTCTTTCAGTGCCCATTTAAAAAGAAAATGTCCTTTGCCTTCAATGTACAGCTGCCTTCACAGCAATGCTCCTAATTAATTTGTGTGTCCTTAAGGGGTTGCTTAATTGTCTTATGTAATTTCTCTTCTTTTTTTAAATGAACTCCATTCTAACTGTACCATATCATCAAGTAATCTGTACTGATATTTATGGTTTCACGACACCGTGATCTAATCTAAATGAATTAAATGTACGTCATCATTAAGTCTGTATGCAAGGCCCTCCTTAATCCAATGGATAGTGTACATCAATAGCTTTCAGAGAATTAATGGCAGGTGTGAAGAGAGCAGCTATTTGCTATTCAAACAATGGCACAAAAAGGAAAAACCGGAGTGAATTGGAACATGGAACCAAAGATGCATATTAGTCACTCTTTTCTGCTTTTCTAGTCTGTAATCATCCATAAGATTAACGAGCGGCCGTTTTGTCTTTGTCCTACTCTTGCATGGAGCTCTGCATTCCAAACTTTCAGACCTGTTTATGAAGTTTAGTTTTGAATAACGCCCTTTAAAAAAACAAAAAAAAAACCCGAATAGAAATGCCTTACTCCACTCAACCATATCCAGGGTTTCAGGAGTCAGGGGAGGAAAAGAATACCATTACTGTGTACAGCAGATTATGGTCAATTCTCTTAACTTGTCTACCATTTAACTTCATTTCTAATTTGCTCTGTAAGGGAATAACCACAAGACCATATTGGTGTACATACAGGATTTGATTTATTGTCAAAATTCTCCTACACATGTTCTCTGGATTTATCAAAATGAAGCTCTTATTATTTTTTTGTGACTGAGTGAAATGTGCACATGAGGGTCTGTTGCCGTAATGGATGAAGCACAATTATAGAACAGCCAGAAGCCGTACCGCCACATGTTGAGAAAAAAAAAAAGCACTTTTCCCTCTGACACTTGTATCAATTTAATATTGGTACAGTTAAAGATACTGAATGCATATTTTTCTTTCTGCCTTGCCTTTTTTTTTTTTTTTTCCTTAGAACATTTAGTCATAAATTTTGAAGTTACCCTTCACAGTAAAACTTCATTATTTATCTGCATTTGCTGCTTAAGGAAGGTGCCCCTGGTGGTCAGCTATGGAATAAGCGCTTTCTGCCTGTGATATTGTACATTACACCTTTTTTGCTTGGGATGTTTTTGAAGTAGATAAACCAAATAAACTTCCATTCATTTTAAGGTTTGTCCTTTTTGCCCATGAAACGTCCCCGTGTCTGTGTTTACATCCTATTAAGGCATAATTTTCATTCACCCATACGCACGTTCTGTTTCAAACAATTGTCACCCTAACTTGATTTTTCTTTCTAAAACATGGCCACACAAAATTTGATTTAGTTGAGTGGAATGAAGTGCTCTCATGCTGCTTGGTTTCAAAGTCGCACTTGCTCTTAGTAAAGATTGGATTTTGCTTTCCCCGAGATTGAATATTGAACCAACGTCGTAACTTTTGTACTCAAACGACAGTTGAAAGCGACTGCCTCTTCACATCCTTAACTGAATTGCCTTCGACCACTATCAACAGTCTGCATCTATACGAGACTTTGAGCTTCTGCTTCCTTTTTTATATTCAGGATATCAAGACATTGTAAAAGCACATGGCTGGCTGCATTTTTGTGTCCTGGATAAATTCAGAAGTTTGATTGTATGACTTTAACACAACTCTGTAGCCTCTAAGCTGCCATGTGGATTCTAGCTTCTTACGCAGACAAACATAAGGAAAATGTTTATCAGACCCCTGGCTTCAATAAAACAAAGAATCCAAACTTTGCTTGACTTTCATGTTTTTTGTGTCTATTTTATGATATAATATATCATGTTTATTGATTGTTTCTCAAAGGGAATATTTCACCACTTTACTACACTACAATATGAGACAAATGGAGAAAACAGAAATATTAATTAAAAAACGACTTTACTACACATTGACATTATCTTAATGGCACATCAGTAAAACACTGTATCGGCAAAGATTTCAAATTGATGTTCACAGCCAGAAGAAGCCCCTGTTTTCTTTGTACCCATCTAATAAAACAGGAAAGTAAAACAATCCTAATATATTGTAACTCTGTGTATTTCCCACCAAAATCTATATCTAAGCTGTCATAAATTGTTTCTTATTTAAGTCGTAAATGGAGGATTTCTGAACTCTAAACTCTCTATCCGTCCTGCTGTTCCAGAGTCCGGCACATTTGATTGGCCGAGGCATTGCTAGGGGAAACATTTAGTCGAGGTTAATCTGCAAATTCAAACAGAGTCTGATCCCTGTTGACGCTCAGCTTCATCATTCTACATCATAAACCAGAGAGCTGCACCACCATATTAAAAAGCAGAACAGCTTTTGGATGCAACATCTAGGCATCAGATAGACTTTTCTTTTTCTTTCCAGCATCTCAAGCCATATTGCAATCACCTAGGCAACCTTTTAATACCACTAGATACCACAGGAGGGCAGCACAGTTTGATCTAAAGAATAGGCCTAACCCTGAATTCTCAAAGTTTCCTCAACATGATTGACATCTGATAAAACAAAAAGACTGTTTTGATATCACATCAGCCAATTTTTGGAGAAAAAAATGGCACCAAACCAACATGACTATATGAAACTTCACAGACTTGACTGACCCTTTAACTGCACAGTCTTCTGACCTATACTAGAGCAAAACAATCATTTTTTACTCATATTTTGATGTTTGACTGTTTGTTTTTGATTATAACAAAAAAAAACTATTATAATAAATAGAGTGCTGGGAGGTAAAGTACAGCACAAAGTGCATGGAAAAAAAAGCTGCAGCCACGCTGCAATCCTCTGGGAGAATGAAGAAATCATTTCATCAGGTCTGCTCGCAGGCTGCAGAGGCATATCTATGATAAAAAAAAAGAAAAAAAAAGGAGGGCAGCACCAGCAGCAGAGCTCCTCGGTCCTGTCGGCGTGGTTCCGGCTGGATTCGTTTTGCTGGCTGGTTGGGAACACTTAAAACGGGCGCAGAGCCTGCACAAGAATGTGCAGTTTTCAGAGGGGCGGAGACAAGCTCGCCCCGCATCGATAGCGAGTAAAGAAGCGGTGGTAACAGAGGGAGGCTGACTGGACTGGGAGCTGCTGCACGAATAGTTAGTTTACAATAGGAAACAATAAGCTCCTCTCTCGGTTCTTCTGGACCGCTATGCGTAAATGTTTTTTTTTCGGTCGCAGAGTCGAGTAGGCATTTTTCTTTTTTCCTCCCCGGTGCTGCTGAACTAACCAGAACCGTCCACGGTGCAGTGACACCAGGATTCTAACAAGTGACCCGCCTAACATAGTTCTGAGTGCGGCTGTTTTGGAGCAGAGACGCAGCAGGAAAACACCGCAGGGTTCACGGTTAAAAAAAAAACGCACAGCAGCCGGATTTTCCTGCGCGTAATGCTGAAGAGCAGCTGTTTCCCGGTGGAGTGGCCATGAAAAGTGGACAGTCTGGTTTGTTTTCTCCATCCATTTCCAGCCCGCATGGAACAAAGTGTGCTTTATGAAACATAACCTGTGCCCTGAGGTGGATCCAGGCGCTCTGTCACCGCTGGAGGTTTGTATGTCTTAACATTTCCAGTCCAGCGTCCATCTCTCCCGAAATCATCATGAGGACCACGGAGGAGTCAGAGGGCTTTGACGGCGAGGCCTCCAACACTTCCATGATCTCCGGGGCCAGCAGCCCCTATCAACCCACCACCGAGCCAGTCCACGCCAGGAACGTTTTAGGGGGGATAAGGTGCGACATGGAGTACCTCAAGTCGTACTTCGGGATTTTAAAGGTGGTTGAAGTGGTAAGTTTGACACAGTGCTGCCATGTTAAGAGATGTAGAGCCTCTGAAAAGTGAGTACAACAAACTATGACGCACCATCTGTGGATAACAACGCGCACCGAGCAGACACTAACATATGGACTGACTAACACTCTCATACTGATACTGCACTGTGAGCTTTAACACCTCTATCTCTGAAGTGGTGAGCCCAAAATAATATATGTTATGAATAATAATGTTAATTCAATTTTTAGTATCCAGGTCCTGGTTCTCCTTGCACCACATCCCCAATAATAGTGGCCAGGTTTCATGCTAACAGTGAGCCTCCACCCCATGACATGTGGAGGTAAAGAGGTGAGGTTGCTAAGGAGCTTTGCACATATTGCCAGACATGTGAATGTGTATTTTTGTCAGTAGACTTTTATTTTGAAGGAGACACATTGGCTCCAACAAATTGTGCTGTTTTCCAACAGTTCCTTATTAGTCCCTTGAGATAAGAGAGTATTTCTTAAGGGACTTGTAAGGACTTAAATGTGTTTAACAACTGTGGATCTACTCAACAGTTCACTCTGTGATACCTGTGTATTTAATTAGGTCCTCAATTGCTCTTGGAGAAAATAATTATCGCCATTTTTCTGTCAGGATGTAGTGGTGAGTGGGAAAGCATATTTTCAGTCCACCTAAACCAGATGTTTGAACTGAGACAGAGGCAACAACAAAGCAAAATGAGCACTCCCAAAGCTCTGACAATTCACCAGAGGAGGAAATATCTATCAAGCCAGAGCAATTTCTCTTCTTCTGGTGCCAAAAAACTCAGACAGGGGCCTGCAGACACACTCAGACACAAAGTAGTGTGTCCACAACAGTTGCCTCAATGCCATGGCGTTAAGGAAACTAGCAATTACCTCCTAACAGTGTTTGTGAATAGCAGAAGCAAACTAGAAGTTCAAGCTGTTGGGAGATAATGCTGCACAGTCCTGGCTGCTTCTCTTTTGAAAACTTTAGTTGAACTCCAGAAAAAAACAGTTTGAAAACCATTTTTCCTCCTTTTCGTGGGTGGCTCAAAATCCCACTGGTCTTAACTGAAGAGCGCAGTCAGCCCGTGCTGTTGCACACACACCTGCGATGTTTACCTCTGTGTATGTGGGAAGCCAGGATAGGACACCATCTGTCATGAGCGTGGGAGACGTTTGGAGCTGGCAGTAACCAAGAAGAAGATTCATATTCACAGTGTTCATCTGTTTCACAGCAAGCGCTAAAATATTGTCTTTGACTTGAATAGCAGGGATTGCTCCTCAGTGATATGGCCCCACATGTCGGGCTGGGTATTAAATTTTTGATACTTGCTCCGATATAATACTTGAATTTCAGTACTGTGAATACACCAGAACACCTGACATTAAGAAATATGAACTTTTCTTTTTTTTAACAAACCAAAGCAGATGTACAAAAACCATACCCAAATAAAAACATCTGATTTAATCGAGGTATTAACAAGACGAGGATCCGATGAGACATCTGATATTCAACACAAAAATTTAGGTCCAATAACCAATTCCACAATTCGAGTCTTTTAGCTTTTAGCACATTTACCACCAACTGTAAATAGCCTGCACATGATATTATGATTCAAATATCATTTAAATGCTGCAAAAAAGCACGTTGTAACACAGAAAGATGGAAATTCCATGTAAATATTACAATGGTGCAGGTATATTTCATGAAGCAATGATGAATAAAACAAGCGTAGAACTATCTCTGTGTCTGGAAGTAACTAGATATTTTTCAGGTGTGTGCAGTAAAGTACAACCGCTATGGTACGGCTACTGTAGATACACGCCTGTAAGCATGATCTCAGTTATTATAACTAATCTTGTGTTTGTACTTTATATTTACTTTATTTTACTTTGTCCAGTGCCGATACTGACTTTCCAGTTTGGGCTAGTCATATCTCCTTCACCGGCAAGGACATTACCGCTGAAAGTCATCCAAGTTTACATTCACTATCTTAGAGGAGGTCTGCAAAGCTCGCTGCCAAACGTTAATAGCTTCAATGGCGTGTCTTTTTACTGCTCTGTCCTTTTAATCGTTTAACTCGGTCCCAGCTGAGTCAGTGTGATGATCATTTAAAACTGATATAAGATAATTCGAAGCTGACTGCATGTCATGTACTGTACCAGGACCTAATGTAGCACAGTTTCCGCTTAAATCTGGAAACACTCCTGCGCCAAGGAGGTTTGTGTCTGTTATTTATATCACTGTGTTCATGGAAAGTTGTTCGTTGGCTGAAAGGGCAGCAGTCATGTGTTGTTAATGGATAATCTTTGTGTAGAGAGAGATCACTTATATGAAGTAATGGTTAGTGCCAATGCAAATTGGTCTGTGACACAGTGCATGGTACCACATGTGTGCACATGCAGGGATAAGGAGGTCAGCTGTACGAAAAGCTGTTTGAATGCAAAGCTCAAACGTTAGTGGGCCTTAAAGCCTTGCCCACCCTCTCTGGAAACGTCCATGCTTCCTTATAACTTTGTCAGGGAAATATTTATTACATTACCTCCACACCCAGGCCTTGTTTGCACTACAGTAGCAGCTACAAACCACTCTGACCTTTGCTCTAACCCACGTTTACTGAGAAATCCTCTGTCGCTAATAGAGCTGTGTATATAGCTGTGGTTGGATAGATGGATTAGCAGGTTGCTGCAGACCCTGTGCTGATAAGAAACAAACCCCCAGGCGGGTGTAACCTGAGCGAGGTGTGTCCACCCTGACAGCCGGTTGGTCTTTGTCTCCTTGCTGTGACTGGGTCAACAAAAGTCCTACTGATATTCAACTCACGTCCCTCTACACAGACAGCAATTTGATACCATGTCGGGCCTGACACTACAACTCTCTTGGTTTCCCAACGAGCCTCATGGCTTTGTGATCGGTTCCCTCGTGATTGTGTGTGAACCCTTCCTTTTTTTAAAAATTCTACTCTTCCAACAAGTGGTAATTAAATATTATGATGAAGTGCTTTTTTTTTTTTTTCAGTCTGTCCGTGTTGTGTAATGGAGTTACCAGATGCTTCTAAATGTCAGCGAGCACTTCCCTCTCTGAGAGAGACGCCACATGCTCCGTTCTCTCCTGGTTGAAACATTACTTATTCGGAGCTTGTAGGGAGACATAAAGACAACAAGGACGTTGTGCGTGCATGCACGCATGTGGGGAGACGTGCGTGCCTTTGCCTACGCGCACTTACCTTACCCTCTGGGGTGAAATATAACCTGCATTCAGCCTACATTTTCCATCACATGGATGACTGTGGGCTGCTGCAGGAGTATATTCAACATTTTGGATGATTTTTCTCTTTCTTTTTTTGTGCATGAGGTCCCATAACACCGGGGAGTACAGCGTATAATGTTGCTTAGTCTCCGCTGCGAGGCCTCTTTTCTACTCCATTAATTTTCAGTCCACAACAGATGGTGTATAAGAAGGGGATCTGAGTCCAAGAGGCCTTTAACGGCAACTAATAATGTTCGTAATCCCAAAGATAAGGATGTGTGTGCACATGGGGGGGGGGGTTGATGTGCACGATCACGCGCGATGAACAGGTTGTGTTGGGGTGAAGGTTGACAGAAAATCATTACTTACAAGATTATCCAGTATGGTGCTTTGAGATCCCCCGCCTCCTCCCCCTGTGGCTGCCCGACACCTGCTACACAGGGACTTTGGGGGAAAGCAATATGCTTTCTTCAAGAGACATGACATCATCCCTCAGCGCAAGCAAGCCCTCCACTCCTGTTTGGGTGTAACCTTCCTGGTTGTGTTAAAGTCACAGATGTACTGCTATCCAACCACATGTGCTGATGAGGCCTCAGCAGCAATACAAAGTGATGACGGTCGGCCTAGTGGCTTTGCTGTAGAGCATCACTGGTAATGTGACTGCTGGACTATCCGGCGACCTTTTTTTTTAGTGTTAGCTGTGCCGTGATGGCTGTCACAAACAGGAGAGTCCTCCACTGACCGTTCACCACTGCCAGTCATCATGCAACACTTTACTTGTCAGAAACAGTACACCCCTGCTCATTAAACTGGATAAACATGTTTGGCTACTGAGCTGCTGAGAGCCAGGGGACGAGAGGAGGAGGAGGGGTCTTTTAATGAGACTTTCTAATGAGACTGTGTTTGCTCTTGAATACATTTGTTCAGCAGTGTCAGGCAATGAGATGCAAGCAGCTGCGGTGGCTTTAGGTTGGATTCGACGTGAAACTACATTGGGTGTCAATACTTTAAAGGTGTTTTAAAGGTCCAGTGTGTAACATTTAAGGGTATCCATTGACAGAAATGGAATATCATATTCATAACTGTAAAAAAAAGATCACCTGAAAATAAGAATTGCTATGTTTATGTTACATTAGAATGAGCCCTTTATATCTGCACAGGGAGCGGGTCCTCTTCTGGAGTCTGCCATTTTGAAACACTTGTTTCTACTGCAGCCCAGAGGGGACAAACTAAACACTGGCTCTACATAGATACATTTTGCAATTTTTAAAGCCACTCTAGTTTCTCCTTCATGCTCGAATTGAGGGAGGGTAGGTGAGTTTTTCAGTTGGTTGCAGTCTGAAACTTGCAGCCACTTAACTCTTCATACTAGACCTTTTTAAGGAGCGTTGAGTCATATTGGAGAAAGATAGTTCATTGTTGAGTCAAAGGGAAACAACAAAGTGGCTTGAGGTGAGCCACACAACCTAATAATTTGTGTTTTTTGCTGAGACTTAACAACCAGCTATCTTCGAGTCCCCAACCTAGGGCGTCGATATTTCACAACCTCGGAGCACGAACATCACCTCTGTTGTTGCAGCCCTTTTTTGTTTGTTTCCCATTTACACCAATGAATTCACGACTCTTGAGATACTCGAGAGACAAATATCTCTAGAAAAAAGCTTTGGTGTACAACTGGTGAAGTTCAGCTACTTAAGCTTATAAAACCAAAAATAACCCAATTAGTCCCAATAGACAGAACAAAAGAAGGCTGTTCTATTTTCAGCTTCACTGTTCAAAGATGGGCTTAATGATTTATGACCAGTCTGTATATACTTGGCACAGATTTTGTAAATCATTGTCCTTCTTACACATTTATAAATGAGGTTCTTTTTTTTGCACACACTCTCTCCCACACAGCTCTTATTTCATCTCCATGTCAACAGCAGTTTGAACACAGCTTTGTAAAGAGCGTATAGACCATGTGTGTGTGTGTGCTTGTTTGTTTGACTGTATCCATTGTTTCTCGTCAGGTCTTTTGTTATGAAGGCAAACATATGTCAGGATTTAAAGATCCTTTTGGGGTTTCTGATGGAGCCATTAGACACTTTTCTATAGTCAGTTTTCCCCACACGTTCTGTGTTATCCAGCCATTTTGATTTCATCATGTTCAGTTGCTCTTCCTTGTCCTCATCATGTCAGTTACCCTGACACTTATTGCAGCCATGTGATCATTTTTCTAAAGGTCTTCATTCTCTCACTGCCTGCCAAAATTCCTGACTGAAAGTCGTGCCTACGCAATTCCTTTGACTTTGTTGCCCTGACGACAAAAAGGAAGCAGATTTCAAAGAGGCTGGTGCTCTAGTTTAATGATGATTTGTGAGTTTTAACGACGACTTGCTGCAAGAGTATAAATGGTGCTCATCCAAGCTCAAGGTTGTCCGCATTGCCTGGAATAATAGCTCCGCATTATAAAAACTAATATGTGAGAATATAAACAACTCAGACTACAGCAAAACTCGCTGCTGAGCCGCCGCCGTGCAATCCACATGCTTCTCTGCTAATGACTTTTGGAGCTTTATTGAAAAAATCGATATCATCAGAGAGTAGCATCATTACCTCGCAACCTTGCACCGAGCCATTAAAGCAACCTGGAGCAGTGTTCAGTGTCTTGCTGGTGGGGAGGAATCTGCTAATGAAGCAGAACTTCAGTCATCTGTCGGTAGAAGAAATGACTAACTCCTGCAGCATATTTGAAACTTTACGCCGCCTTTGACTGTTTTCAAAGTGTTGTAACTAAGTTGGTGAGCTGTAACAAAAGGGGTTCCTGTCTACAGAGAGGATGTGTCAACAAAATGTTTTGCTCAGCATCTGAATCCTTCCCACTCGAGTCATGACTACATACCAGTTGTTGCTTTTATGTCTAGATCAGTCATGAGACTTTCCATGAAATGAGACGAACTTCTACATTTTTCTTCTGCAAATGACGGGGAAAGAAATCCTTACGCAATGTCCTTTTACACCAGTGTAAAAAGTCATCTGCTTTTCATGAACATTAGTACATCCCATGTAATCAAACACTGTGTATCTTAAGTGTATAGACAAGAGAGAAACAGAGATAAGATACAAAGCATGGCTTAGCCGACAGGCACAAGAACACAATGAGTCTGACACACAGTAAAAAGCTCAGTAAATATGTCTCTAAGTGAAAAGTACAAAACCGTACCATGACTGTTTTTTTTGTACAGTTTAACCTCCAATCATCCGTCAACTCAAAACCCATCATTATACAATTCATTATATCAACATTTAATAAAAAAAAACGTCAAACCTGTCCCGACCAAGCAGATCTGGTCTGAACCAGTTTGAATTGGGCTGTTCCAGGTCTTAATATAGTATGTCGCATTGGCATTTTCTGTAGGTCTGTTATGTCTCTGGGTCTTGGACCGCTCCGAGCCAATCGGTAATCTGTGTGTGGTTTTGTCAGGGTCTAGATGGCAGGAGAACACCTAAATAGCAGAATTCTTCCCATACTGTGGTTTGTTGATGGATGTTGGCTGGATGGAGGCATCTTCCAGGGCTGCCAGGAGTGGGACTCATGAGATGGGCTCATAGCCTCTAGTCTTTTCATAGGACAATCACTTCATCATCTGGAAAGCTCGGAATTTCAACACTAACAAACACTCACACGAAGCTACAGTACCCTTTATGCTTAAGAGCAGAGCGACTAGTCAGCATTTATTCTGAAATGATTTTACTTACTGGCACTAAAAGACTAGCTTAAACTCCAGTCATTTTCTTCTCTCTTCAGGTCCTTTCACTTATTGGATTCATCTGCATAGAGACTATCATGATGTGTTCTCCCTGTGGAGGGGTCTACTTCTTTGAGTTCGTGAGCTGCAGTGCCTCCGTTGTGACGGGAGTCCTCCTCCTGATCTTCAGCCTCAACCTGCACACCAAGGTGCCCCACGTCAACTGGAGCCTAACGGTAGGTACAGGGAGACGTATTGTACTCACTATACAGTATATTTGACACGTTTGAGACAAAATGACATCCGGTAGTACACGGTATACACAACAGTGATCTACCACGAAGTGTAGATCTGAACACTAGAGTCACTAAAGCTAGGAACAATAGGCTATGATTATTTTGAATTTTTGAACTTTGTGGAAGCAATTGGTTGCAGCAACAAGACTGCTGACAAATTGCCAAATTGTTTTTCGTATTTGAGTGACAGCAGCATGTTTCATCCTATCATAGCAAATTGAAAAGCAATTTCAAAATGCTGAATTTCCTCGAGTAGTAATCTCTGTAAACAGATATCTGCATATGAATGCAGAATCTCAAAGCAAGAGACCAAGATCGAGCATTCTAGTTTCAGTTTGTAGTCCGAGTAGTATTGACCCGTTACGTTTGAACAGGTTTTAGTCTGGAGAGCAAAAGAGGTGGACCACAATGACCAAAATGCAATCTTGCAACCCCTCTGCTATTATCTGACAGTGATAGCTTCAGCTTTTTATTAGCTTTTTAAAAATGTATGAATGTTCACAGAGATTGGAAGACGTGTCTTTTTCTCGTCATTCTTGCATATCAAGTTGCTAATCAGACTGCAGATGAAGTCTTGACCCAGATATCCAGATAACGGCTACACCAGAAGCCCAGACACACAAATCCAAGAATGACTGTGTAGATTTAAACACTACAGGCTGCAAAGCTCAGAAGTGTTAGTTTGGAACATTAAGCTACTATGGCTACATTTCTTTTCTTTCTCATTAGAGTAACATTGAGAGTTTAAGTTATCAGAAATGTGTCACCCTGTTATCACTTTTGCTTTTGTTTTCTCTTCTTGTCTTTTATAGTCTTGTATTTATTAACAGAGTTTAACACAAGCTCATTCTTAAAGTGAAGCTCTGGAGTTTTAGTGAGTGTGGAACTGGTTTGGAAGGCATACAGTCTCTGTGTTACTCCCAGGATCTGCATTGTCAGCTGTAAGCAAATGAGCTGGTGGGTGTTCTCCACCAGATACTGGTTGGCTTTCAAGCATTTGCCTACACACACACACACACACACGTTGGTGTGTTCTGAGCTACAGCCAAGTATCCTTTACAGAGGAGAGTTGGGGGAAAAAAACAGTATTTCCACAGGCCATGGGGCGTACGTATCGTAGTAAAGCAGTGGATGTTAAGCCAAATCCAACCATAGCTATCAGATTGCTTTATGGTATTCTTGGTACAATATTGTACCTCAAACATGAAGAGAGGGTGTGCCTTTTTTCTACTTTTGGCCGACTGACACCAAATGAAAAGCTTTTTACAGTCTCTGTGAGGCGGTTCTTATAATCTAAAATCCTCCTGTTCCATCTTTTTTTTCTGGAGACATTCTGTTCCTTTTCTCCTGAGGCTCACTAGGCCTTCTTGTGTCAGCTCCGACTGGGTAATTATTTTTCCACGCAGGTGATTAATACTCTAGAAATCCGTAATTCTCGTGTATTGTTTTGTGCGCACAGACGTTTGCCGGAGTAAGTTTGGTTGCGGCCTACCATTAGACCCACAGGAGAGGTTGTTCTTCAAAGAAGTTAGACTGTGGTGGGCTGCGGTTTGGCTCACTGGTATTACTGGAAACATGCTCTTAGGCACAAAAATCTTCATATTTTGTACGTATTTGCAGGAAAACAAATTTTGATTACGACACAAAAACCTCCCTACTGTTCACTTGTGGTGAGTAAACTGCAGCAAGAAGAAAAACTTACAGTAGGTGTTGTTTTTCCAGATTCTGTCTGGACTCCAAACTGTAGCAGCTAACAAACCCATGATGCTCAGCTTTAGGCTGCACCCCACGTTGTTTGTGTCTATCAAGTTCAAAGCTGCTCCAGTCACATTGAGCCCCTGGGAATTTCACCATGAGTAAGCATTTCAGCATTAACCAACTGTTAACCCTTCTGCTGCCTTCCTCTGTTTCCAAACTCTAAAACCATGGACTGACGCTGTGGACTGAGCTGTTTTATAATGCGGTTGAGAGTCTCAGAAGGAGGGTTTCGATTGTACAATTATATGCTACGTGATCCCATCTCCTCTACTTCACCCTCGATGATGACTTTGGCAGTGCAGAGGGGAAACACAGACACTGACCCCCACTTCCTCCCCCTTCAACACCGAAATGAACGCTGGGACACTGTTGTAAAGACACTCGGTGACTTTCAGTTACTACGCTGAACTTCAGGGTTTAGTTTGCATGAACGAGCTTTGCACTAGAGATAAAGGCAGACCACTCGGTGCATTGTTTTCCTAATTCCAACGGCCAAATAACCGTCGGCCATGCCGAGGGGTTCTGGGTGAAAGTGGGGCGAGAATGAGCGCACAGAGGGAAGAACATTCACAGCTTAAAGGGAGATTTGTGCTGTTATTCTCCTTTTTAAAAAGGAGAGCAACTGTTTGAATGCCCGGCCAGTGTACCCAATATATTCTGGAGGTTGTTTTGTTCTGGGAACAGAGAGTATCTCATCGCAGTTGATGCATGAATGGACTTACTTTAGAGAGAAGACCGTTGGTGGGTGCTCACTGGACCCATCGCAACCTTGCACACAAGGGGTGCGACACAAAACTGCAGTCTGAATCTGTTTTAGCTGCAGCAAAATATCCTAAGAAATATCTTCACCTTGTGTTAATAACCCGTTTGTTCACATTTTGGCCAATCCGCATCATAGAAAGACTTGTTCAGTCGGAATCTGGTGGTCATAAGTCAAGAAGTCTGTGATTTCTAATCAGATATATGGATATTAGCAGGGTGTGTGATATCTGAGTGTTACGATTTGATGAGTTATGACGAGGAAGAAGCAACAAATATTTCTGCAAAAATAAATTCAGATGTTGTTCAAAGAGCATTGTTTACTCATATTCACATCTGTGTAAATATGAGTTAACTAATAGATAATACTGCAAGCAGTGGATTGAGATTCCTGATGAGCGAGAACAGAATTTACGTATGCGTGTGTGTTAATCTGTCCTTGTTTCTCTGTTTGACTCCATGTTATTCTGCCGGTAATGATCTACATCTCTCTGCTGAATCCGCACACACAGCTGAGGTTTGTGGTTATTATTAGCTATAGTCATTAATCTATCATCAGTTCAGACCAGAGACCACTTTACTCATGTCGTATTTACTTAACCTGAAAGTGGAATCCAATAAAAGCTTTCTTGGTTTTGACAGCTGAAGTTTGCCACCCAAGCAGACAAAAGACATGAAACGCTTGTTTCCTATCTTTATTTGTCTTTCACAGAGAATCAGGCATAGATGTGAAGGCCAGAGAGATGTGTTATTCTTGCACGAGGCTTTCTGGTCCTGTGCAACTCGCCGCGACTGTCAAGAGAATAAATTCAATAATTAGTGTTCTGCTGCCTCCTCTAAGGTTTCCATAGCTGCAGTCCAGTGAGTAGGCTATTTCCAGCTGCTGGCGAGACACTATGGGCAAAAAACATTGCTTTTTCACGTATGGTCAAGTTTGAGATTTTGGACTATTCTGCTTCTGTCTTCTATCAGACTGGTGGAAAAATACACATTTAAGTGTTTATTTGTCTGTTTGCATCTGTAGCCTTTGCATATTTAAAATTTCAGAGAACATTGTTTTTATTTAACTTATCTAATGGAAGTTTTCAATGGAGGAGTTTCATCGATATTGATATGTCCTAATTAAAACCTTTTACCGTATTCACCTGTAGCATGTTGCGAAATGTCTGAATAGCACTATTCAGTTTTATTCCTATTCATACTCTGAAGGTTACAGAAAGGTTTGTTCGTATATCATTTGTAGACTGATTTATAGAACATTTCATTCCTCAGAACATGGCGAGAATAGAGCTTTTTATGGCTGTTGACAGCATTTTCTGATTTATGAGGAGAAGTGAGATTTGAAATTCCCTCTGTAAAAATCTTTGACTCTAATATGTCAACAAAATGAGGCAAGCATTTTGGACTTGATCTTGTCCAGTGTTCATATTTCTGTCCTTGAAATGTCTCATTTGCATATTTAAACATAATATTTCAATAAACTTTGATGGTGATATCTATTAGTTATAACTTAGGCACAAACATGGTCAAAATTGAGTTTTTTTCTTGTCTGTTAACGTTAACTTCTTATTAAGCGTTTAAGTATAATATTTTGACATAAATTTGTACTTCTATATTATTTATACTTCTTCTATATAAAGCATGCAAGCTTTGTTCAGTGCCCTGAGTGTCAGCAGATAGAGAGAGCACTGTAAAACAATGATACGAGCCAATAATAAGCCAGAGAGCCAGTGGTTTGGTCCAGTCTGTGCTTGTGTTATTTAGGGTTTTACAGAGTGCTCGCCTGGTTAAAACGTGGAATGTGGAAAAGAGTGAAGCGTGGGGACTGAACTGACTGAATCAGGAGAGAGGAAAGCTGCAGAAAAGCTTTTCTGCACAAGAGAATGTGACACTGGAACGTGAATTTGCAGTATTTCCTGTTGAACCAGTTGGGCGAGATAGATGGGAGTGTGTGTGTGCGTGTGTGGTGTAAGCACGGTTTGCTGTGTGTGTGTGTGTGTGTGTGTGTGTGTGTGTGTGTGTCGGGTGGGGGCTATGATTTCATTTGACGGTTAGGATAATAACACTGGTGAACATTAACTCTGTCAGTTAGCATGACGTGTTAGAGTTCCATATTAATGTGTTACTGATTAAACAGCAGGATCGGGGGCAAATAGTTTTTATTTATTTTTTTGAATCCCTTGCTGAGACTTCTGCTTCGTCTGTTGTCTGTGTGTGTCTGCTGAGTATTGTGGGTCATATGAGAGACCATGTCTGCCGTGATCACAATCACGCATCTGATCACGAGGGCCCATGGCCCAGTCACGCTGAGCACTCCATTATTAACCCTTCCCTAACTGTCCGGACTGCTAAAAACAGGAGAGTAAAACATCAAAGGGGAAGTATCTCTTTCATTCTCCTTCTCATGTGTAAAGAGGTGGGGGGATGGAGTGTGTGTGGAGAGGGTGGATGTGTGTTTGTGTGTAATTTGAGGTGCTAGGTTGGCTTCTTTTTGCCCTCCTGTGGTTTTAAAACACACAGTGAAGTGCCAGGATTCGGTCTGGCTGGTTAGATGAGTGTGAGCAAACTCTTCTGTTTGCTCTACGTGATACCACACCATCCAGGATGTAGCCTGCATGTTAAATCAGCCTCATTACAGAGATGAAGGTTTAGATTGTGTCAATAATTTTTATTTTTTTTAAAAAAGGCCTCAAATGTTTTTGGACTTTAAAAGAGATCATCATTTTTTGTGCAATATCAAATCCCATGGTTATTTTAATACTTGCAATGTGCTTTGAGGTAGCAAACATCTCCTGCTGTGAGGAAAAATGGCTTTGTTTAGTTGAGAATAAAATCTAAAATGCAGGAGGCAGCTGTTGTAGCATTGTCGCTTCGGATGATTTAGGTGCATCCAAGTGTCGAGTGTTATCCAAGCCTTGTGTATCTTTATTTTTAATATGATGTATATCAGAGGTTTTCAAAGTGGGCGGTTTCAGGGTTTCAGATTTTTCAACTTTCCCAGAGTAAGAAACTAATTATCACTTTACTGCTGCCTTTTTTATGTATGTATTGTATTTTGAAGTTATGCTAAAAAGCAATATTAGACTTTGTGTCTGTGAGATTAAAAAGTGTACTCGTACTGATCCCACAGGCCAGAAGGAATGGAGTGAAACAGAAAGTAAACAGGGTGGGGGATTTTTCCAAGCTTTGTCTGAGGAGAGGCCCACAGCCTCAGACTGGAAAACCCTGATATACTGTATACTTCAGGTGGAGTTGAACATTGAAACACAGAGAACTGAAACCTGTGGATATTTGCTGATCTAAATCCTTGTTTTACCATTTTTAGGCTGTATTTTGTAATGAAATCACGAAGGAGTCAGTCCTGAAGAAATAGGTCAGCTGCTCCTAATAATATCTTGTATGTTTTTGTGTCTTCCTGTAGGACCTGGTTAACACCGCGGCCAGCACCTTTTTCTTCTTCTTGTCGTCTCTTGTGCTGGCCTGCATCAACCACAACACTGGAGCTGAAATAGCAGCAGTGGTGAGTAGTCACAACCATCGTCTTTGCCAAAATATTGATACAAAACAGAACATCTTAACAAACCTGCTATCAGTCACAAAGGGCTTGTACAAGGACTGTGCGTCCATACAATGTTTACTCCCTTTGGTTCCCACTCAAATTCAGACATTGTTATACTACTTCCTGTCTCCACTTGTCTGCAGATCTTTGGCTTCCTGGTGACAGGTGTGTATGGAATAAACACCTACCTGGCAGTACGGAAGTGGCGTCTTGCCAATGGCTGTCCGGGGGCGGCTCAGACCAGCGAGTACATACGAGCACGCACTGCGTCTCGTGGAGAAATGGAGGCGAGGCCGGAGCTCGCGTGAGTGCTGGCAGACAGTCATACGGACTACGGTAAAGCCACACTACCGGCAGCTGAGTGAGATGGAGCCTCGAGATGGAAACAGTATTTCATTCAAGTCTTGAGTGGAAGTGGCTATCTCAAGCTCACCGCATGCTTTTGACTTCTGATCACAGCACCTCGCTGAAAACATTTCACAGCCACGGATGAGCTCCGTGGCTTCAGTGACACATAAAGACTCTAAACTGAAGAGCCCTGAAGATATTCTCTGTCAAACTTTTCATCCACACACATCTTTATAAATCAGCGTGAAGGATGATTTCCACAAAGAACCAAAAGAGAAGACTGGCATCACTCCAGCTGTGCACCGACTCCTCTTCTGGCGTAGCTGTTGACTTTTTAGACGGTTTTGTGTTTCACTGTGAACGAAGTCAAGGAAAAGAAGGTCAGATATTTGTACAGTCTGCTTATTTCACGCTGCTTTCCTGTAAAGTCTGTGGTAATAAATGTGATCATGGGCCCAGGAAGCCACTGGACCAACGGCACACTGCAACCTGCAGTACAACAGAAGCACCATGACTTTACTGTTCTTTTCTTTGATACTGACATCAGCCTTTGGCTTCTACTGTACCTGTGAGCAAGGCTGACATTAGATATTTGAATCTAAAGATTACACATGCTGATTTAAAGAGTTTCCTTTACAACTCAACAAAATGCCTTTTGTGACAGCTAGTCGCTATTGAGACGTGTCCTGCCAGCAATCATACAGAAACAGCACAGGGTCATTCCTAACTGCAATAAAGACGAGGTGAAGTTTGAGATCTCTGCATCACGGATGCACCCAGTGGGTTTGACACAATTTTGAGACCAAACTTAGACATTCTTAACGCTTCATTCCTTCGATTTTTATCCCAGGTCATCTGTAAACTATCCAAAAAAAAAAAAATCTTCACACTTGCATTCTTTTTGAGGTGTGTGTTAGATCAGCACTGTGAGGCAAGAGTAGGTTGTATCAGGCGATGATAAGGCAATTGGTATCTTGTTACTTTTGCACATATCCAAGGCTTCAGGTAACACGAACGCTGATGGAACAGCAGTGAGATTCATTTGGAAACAAACATCAGTAGGTGACCTGATCAAGATCAATGCCATTAGCCTATACACTGTATCTCAGGTATTGACGCACTCCTTTCAGTCTTTGATTCTCCAAAAAAAAAGAAGAAGAAAACATTTGAAACGACATCACAGGGTGCCTCGACCTTGAACGCTGTATTTCTTAATGCCTTCCTAATCATTAGATGCGAAATGAGAGGAGCTGATACTTTAAGTTAAATTATGAGCAGATGGGAATGAAATGTAGTCACAGCTTTCACTCTGTATTTGGCTAAATTAAAATGTCTGCATATGTATCTACAGTATGTTATCACACACTTCATGTATTATGAAATCTCTCATTTCACATCGCAGCTGTTATGAAGATCATTCCTTTTAATGTTTTTCCAGTGTTCATGACAAACGGGAGGCTCCCTTTTTTTTTTTTTTTTTTTTTTTTTTAAAATTATTTTTTTTTTTTGAAAAATCATATTTGCTTTTTAGTTTAAAGGAAGAAATGTTAAAACTTAATTTTTGATGTCTTACATTGTTCCAATGTATTGAATCCTCACTACATTTACACATGCGTGTTTTTATTGTGGTTTGAGACCTTTTTTTATGTATATTAGGCTTGGGTGAGTGTGTGTAGGGTTTAAATTGACTCTATGGCTCCATCTCCTGGTCTTCATCTAAAATATATTCTTGTGACTTAAGGACTGTGTAAAGCCAGATAACTACAGTAGTGTGTGTGTGTGTGTGTTTGTGTATAAGGGAAGGACCAGTCTGTGGGTTTATATGAAAAATAAAAAAACTGTATGGCTTCCTAAACAGCCTGAAAAGTTTCCACACTACCCAGTACGCTTGATTAATCAGGCTGTTCTCGTGTTCTTAGTAACTTATATCATGTACAACTGCTACTTCAAAGTAGTTTTATGAATAGACAATCATATTTGTTTCTCTGTCTGCCACTTACATTGATAGAGTGTTGAATTGTTCACATAAACATTTGTACAGCACAATCGTGCAAATGCATTATGCTATTTGATGGCCGTCATATTTGTCACTATCTGCAGCTCTCTATATACGACTTAATGCTACAATATGTTATGAAATGTTTGTATTTATGGGGAAGAGACGAAATGTTTTCCACTATAGTTTCCAGATTGTGCTACAAACAGCGGACGTGATCGGTCTGACTGTTTGGATGAAGTTAGAGGTGAGACGTTTAATTTTTTGAATTCTGTGTGCTTTGTTAATGATTACAACAAGGTGTGTCTTGTACAGCATGGAGCTGTACTCAGCTGTATTTTTGTACTCGAAACATTGACAAAAGGCTTCACAGCGGTTTATAGTGACAATTTAAATAAAGTGATTTGGACATTATTGAAAATAGCTCAGGTTTTTATTCAAACATTATTTTTTTTTGTACAAAGGGCAAAACAGTCAAAAAAACATCAGCAAAGGGGCTCATTTATATAATGGCACTAATATTGATCTTCATCATATGTGCACAACAAAGCGGTATGGTTGAGTGTTGTTACTGTCCAAAAACATACATCCCTGGATTGGGTAATGTTGATTTTTTTCAGGTGAACTCGAGGTTTAAATGAATATGTCTGAGTTAAACTAGATTCACCAGATCCGAATCCAGATTTGGTCACATTTTATTGAAAACAACTGATGCATATTTCTGCCGAGGCACCATTCGAACACAATCTTTATATAAATGAAGCCGCAGAAGTAACAAACTTATCAAAACTCCTCTATAAAATGCACAATTATTCGATTTAAAGGTCCAGTGTGTAAGATTGGTGGCCTCTAATTTCAAAATAAGGCAGACATAACATTCATAACTATGTTTTCATTCATGTATAATCACCTGAAAATAATGTTTTTGTTTTGTTACTTAAAAATTAACCTTTTATATCTACATAGGGAGCGGATCCTCTTTCATGGCTATAATATCCCAGAACAGACAAACTAAATACTGACTCTTGTTGTTTCTCCATTACACTAGGTAGGTGAGGGTGATGTGAGGGGATCGCAATGCAGCGATTACACCAACTAAATCCTACACACTGGACCTTTCATTGCAACACTGGGAGTATTTTCTTGACTATTAATAAGTCAGTTGAAATTCCACATGGAAATCGGAGGCCACTGATGACAGTTTTCAGTCATCCATTTTCAATTCACAATGCTGTTATAACACTCATGTAGTGCAGTGTATATTACATAAACAGTCACTGTGGCGTTCAAGTGTGTCTAATTTCTCAGTAGTAGCAGGAACTGAAGAATCAAACATACGTGCAGAATGGACAAAAAGAAATGTTAATGAAACAAGATAAGCAATTTGTAAATACAAAAAAAAAGAAAAGAAAATTCACATATGGGATATTCAGACACACACACACAGGTTAAAGAAGAACATACAGCAGGCAAACTGAAACATAAGAGGAGAGAGACTCTCAAAGTTTGGGTTAGTTCAATATGTTTGGAAATGTATCAACTAAACTTAACTTAAACTTAAATGTGGAAAATTTGGGGACAAATAAACATTATAATGACTCAGAAAAGGTTGTCATGCAGTGCAGCACATCACACACACTCTGTTCACCCAAAAGTCAAATTTCAAGGAAGAATAACCCTCAAATTATAAAAAATACACTCTTGTAGAGTTCAGACAATTGGACAGAGGTTGTAACCAGCCAACCTGCAACCAATCTGTTCTTCTATATACTATAGATATGTTTTCATAGTAATACTGTAGATTTGTATATGCCGATTATGCCACACGTACATAGGAAATCTGTCTTTCCATTATTCATGTAGCACTTCCTTCTTTTTTTGTCACAATACAAACTTATTAGTAGTACTCTGAAATATTTATTCACTCAGGACATTAATTTAGTGTTGCAGTTTAATATATGACTGTATACAGGGTCACAGTACATGCCCAGAAGGCTCATTATGATTAGACCAAACAGTTTCACAGCTTATTTTAATTTCAGGCATTTATAATTTTTTTCCAAATAATCTAAGGCACTGGATATGAGGTTTGGGCATGAAAATTAGACACATCAATATACACCTGTTTCCTGAATGTCTTATCATGATCAATGTGTGGAATCAAAGAGGATGGAAAGGATTTGGTTCCTCCTCTTTATACATTTAGCATAAAACTGTATGGAAAGTCCCCCCCAACTACCAATCAATGCACATAACAAACCAACAATCATTGTGACCTTGATGTGGTTTTTATCCTACACAGTATTAACGTAATGTGTTGGCATATTGAAACACTTGCAGATCTTCGCAGATGGCAGCACAGCAGTGGCAAGTCCTCCCGCAAAGGTTTATTTTTGTAGGATCAAACGTATGCGCTGGTGAAGATCGCCGTGATCTCAGTCCGAATCAGAGTCTGAAAACTCATCTAGAAAACAAAAGTGAAAAAAACAGATTCGGTATCAGAATGAGTGTTAGTTCTCCGTGTGTGCCAGCCACGTAAATAAGTCGAACTTTGGCAAGAATACTGACTTCAACAAAGAAACAAAGAATACATATGGTGTTTTTTTAAACAAAAAGAAGTCGTGATGGATTCAAGTGTCTGATCATATCGCAGAAAACATTTATGGGTTCTATTTTCATAAAACAACACAATAAGTGCAAACTTTGACACATAAAACTTTGTTTGTTTGAAGATTTGTTTCACCGACATCACAAAAAGCATCTTCCCTGTGGCGCTATGAAACAGTGCAGATAGTTTCGACTTTGTTTACTGAGGTCTTTAATCTTGAGAAAAAGATCCTGCACATTGCTCTTCCTCAGCACCACAAATATAATATAAATATCTAGCTCTGAAACTTGTACCACCGCTGCAAAGGCGGAGGAGGTGAAAGTATTTCATTTGCGGCACTCAAGGCGCTGAAGTGTTAATTGAATGTTTAAGCTGTCTGTCTGTCTACGCTGTGACTTGTGTACTTTCTGTCTGGTAGTCTAGAGCGGTCGGAGGGGGTGAAACACAAACCCAGAACTGCACTCATGAACACCACTTACCTCAGTAATTTTATGCATGCATGAAAATACAGCCCAAATGTGTAAGTCAAGATAACAAGTTCAAAGAGTGGGTTTAGCTAAATTACAAAACAACAAATAAAAAATCATACAGCATGTTCTGTGGATCCAGAGGAAAGCCACAAATGAAATTCAGTCTCCCCCCAGCAAAGGAGGAGAGGATTCATTTGATTCACATATACATTACCTTGCTGTCTTGATGGCTCCTCACTGGGTTCCCCTCCTTGCTTTAGAAAATTGGCCAGCTCATTAAAAATGAGGTAAAAATCTAAAGCAAAAACGATGGTGGCAATGAACCCAAATATCTGCGAAAAGACGAAGGTTTGACGTCAGTGCAGTGGAAAAAATACACGTGAAATAAGAACTGAGGTTGCTGGACAAAGACTAACTGTGTCATATAGTTGGTAATTCATAAATTATGGTGGTCTACTTTACCCCAGCTGCTTTGGAGGAGCCGTCTGAATATTTGGACACTGAAATTATGGAGATGATGAAAAAGATGATGGAGGCAGTCACGCATCTCATGAAATCCTTTGAGAGGAAAGAAGGAAACGGCATGATTGAGAGGAAACAACACACTTTATTATTATAACAATTTTTCTTCTTTTAGCACTGGATGATGGTTTTATTTGGAGGTTGCTCTCACCATAAGAGGCCAGAGGAAACCTTTAAACCTCTCGTTGAATTTGGTGGAGTAAGCGAACAACAAGAAGAGAGCAGCCAGGAACTCCAGCAGGGGAACTGTCACGAAGGCCACTGCCGTTGATCCCGCGAAACACACAAACGAAATGAAGGACAGAACCTACGGAAACAAACAGAAGTAAGGAAAATAAGTGGGACGGTGTATGTTTAAATCAGTGAAGAGTTTAAGACAGGAAGCCTTGAGTAAACTAAAATCTGTGTTTCCTTTCATGACTGAAGACAACTTAGAGAGAGACACTTCTTTTAAATATTTATCTACTTATAAGTCAGCACTGGAAGTCAGAGGCAAATTAACATTTTTAATCCAACTGAGAAATGAAATGAAGTTGAATTTCCTTTGATCCTCTCGCTGTAAGATAATGTTACACTGTCTCGAAGCTGTGAGACAGTGTGTGAATTTCAGCTCAAGGCCCACTTCCTGTAAGGAGATACAGCTGTTAATGTTAATGTTTATTCACACAGACTTGTGCACAGTTACAGTGAATCCTTCTCATTCTCGCTCGCACACAAACACAAAGCTGGAATAATGAAAGAAGAAGTTAAATGTGCTCTTTGTGCAATGCAATTAAATGAGGCTGCCCTGTGTTTGACGCCCTCCATTAGAGGGGCTGGACGCACCATATCAGTGCAAATGAAAGCAAGTCCAGACAGTGTGTTCTCAAACAGGCCCGGCCATCTTGTCTTTGTCATCCTACACTGCCCTGGGGTTAGGAACTCCCCCTGACTGAACCCAAACTGCTGCAGCTGCTGTTCCTCACAAATGCTGCTTCTGAGTAGCATCCTGTCAGATCCATAAGATTCCCCACAAGACACCACCTATAGCTAAACTACAGAAGCTTTTCTCTGGGTTTCTCAGTAGATTCTCAGGAATGTTTAGTATGTTGGAGAATATGACTGTGTTGCACTGAACACCTCAAACAGCACAAGATGAGCTATCGTAGTGCTTTTTTGTGCTTTAAATAATCTGTATGTTAAATATTTTTTGTGGTTCTTTGTTGTTCATAGATTATTCATTAATCCTCAATGAAAAACAGTGATAATAGTGAAAATACTAATCACAATCACACAGAAGAAGCTGCTCATGCTCTTGCTTGAGGATTTACTTAAAGGAGGTGTGTGGGAGTTAGTAGCATCTAGTGGTATTATTGCTGATTTACAACTGCCACGCCTCACCCTCTCCTTCCTAGTATGAAGGAGACACTAAAGTGGCCGGAAAAGTTCTGTTCTGTGTCTTCTGGGCCACTGTAGAAACATGGTGGTTCAACATGGCGGACTCTGTGGAAGAGGACCCATAGTGTCTGTAGATATAAAGTCTCATTCTAAAGTAACACAATTATAATGATTCTTGTTTTCAGGTGTTTATACACTAATAAATATAATAAGGTGATAATTTTCTGTCAAATGACTCATCGATGAATCGCCTAATCGTTTCCTTGTCTTTAAAGCATTGCCCTTAAAGGGTTTGTGATGAGTCGAGTGAGTCGGTTATCGAAGGTGGTGAAACACGTGTGCTTTGAAACATCACGAAAACATCACAAAACATCCTGAGGGCCGCAAACACATTACATACCGAGCTAAGAATTCTGACAATCCTTAGCTTCTCAGTTTATGCCACATAGAGAGACAGCACACTTTGCGCATGTTTACTACACTGGGTACCCTTTTATTAGCAGCTTGTTTTCATTTTGAAAACATTTCAAACGCTACAGAAATCTGCCTTTCGCAGCACATTAAGTGTGCTGTGATTTCACATTCCTTATTGGGCCTGCTGCTGGCTGAGACTGAGAATCCTAATGAGAAATACACGGTGGTCTGACACACTTTGTATAATAATGCATGCTCAGCAGGATATGTGTCTGACTAACACTGCCAAGAATGGTAAAGCTGTGGGCTGCGCTCTCTTTGGAAGACGCACAGTTGAGTTCGGTGACTGTTGGCTGATAAACAACAAGTGTAAGCTTAAAAAATTACAATGAGACTATCTCACTGTATTCCAAGAACAGCTTCACAGCTACAGCAGGGAGGCTGCACACCAATAAATACCAAGAATATGAATAATGGTTAAACCTACTTTACACTCAAAGATAAAACCAAATGAATCCCAATTTACAAATGTGGCACACACACATGTACTGACACATCGCTTGTTGTGATGTTATGCAATTTAGTTTGATTACAACTTAAATGACAGCCGTGTTTGCTGTGTGGATATAACCTCTTCCTGTGGTGCGGTGTTGTGCTAGAGGTGGGTAAATGAGTTTCTGTCATTGATCTGAAAATAGGTGAGTAAACTGTTGAGATCACTGTTGCGTTTCTGTTTTTAACCAAGCTTCATGTTATCTTTCCTAAAAGAGTTTTGCAGATGGACTTTATTTTTAGGCGAGTTGGCTCAGCTGACAGAAACCCTGCACAGGATATATCACAAATGCGGTAAAGCTTTGAGTCTTACCAGTCTACTCTAAGTTTAATCCAGGTGTGCACTCTCACCTACACAGATGTAAGAGGACACACTTCTGCTGTCTGGAAGCCGTCAAGGCTGCTAGGGTTTTTAGTTCAGTTCTGCAAGCGTTTTTGCCTCGGGGCTGAGGATCACAGTCACATTGTTAAAAAGCAGTAAAGAGACTGTATTGTGTGGTGTGTGTGTGTGTGTGTGTGTGTGTGTGTGTGTGTGTGTGTGCGGGAGGCTGACTGTGCTCCAGGCTACGTGTTATTGTAACAGAGTGAAGGATGTGACTGTGGAGAAGATGACTGCTGAATGTCACATGATACAAATGAGAGAGTTGAGTTCATGCAGCATTCTTTTTACACTGTTACTGCAAGAAGACTCTTTCATGCAAGTGATGCATTACGTTAGAGATCTGCAGAACACCATTCAGCACTAACACCATCTCACAGACACACACAGATAGTCTTTCAGTTCCTGGTTTGTTAGAATAGACTTAAAAAGTGCATAAAAAAAGGGACTTCTCTATAAAGTTTAGCAGTAGTTGGTTAAATTGATTCAGCGCATACTGACACAACACTGAGAGACAGAAAGAAGCCTTGGTCCTTATTTAGCCTGATCTCCAGGGAGCTCTTAACAATGAATGTCTTCGTGCGTCGTGCCCATGATCCAAAAGTTTATTCCAAGTTTCAGAAGTTTACCTCACTTTGCTGTAAACCCTCACTGCTCCTCCCTTTACTAATGGAAACCTTGTGACGGGAACTGGCTGACCTATATTCAAAATGACAGTGAAACAATCTATTCATGTTATTTATAAGCATGCATTGAAGCCACACATTGCTACCGCTACTATAACTGTTAGATAAGAGAGAAGTCTCCAAAACGCAGCGCGCTTTGACTTTTGTGCGCACCAGGGCGAAACAATGGCACAAGGACAGTTTCATTTGTTTCACAAGTTATTCCTCTGCTCATTTCTTACCACTTCACCAATGAGCAGCATGCCTTTCCTTGAGGTGGCGAACTCCTTGCTCGGAAGAATAGACATTAGGACAGTCTGGCGCGGCCGATTCGAGTCGGGAGCCTCGATGTCCCCCATGGTTCGCAAAAAAAAAAAAAAAGATTTTAACTCTCAAAGTTCAGATAGTCCAACAAAAAGTCCACGCAACGTAACGGATTATGGACAAAACCAAAAAAAAAAAGTTAGTGAGAGAGAGAGAGAGAGATATGTGGAGGCGTGAGGCTTCTCGGAGGTGGAAACGGAAACAATGACAGCGCGGAAACGCAGAGCGAGCTCCAAAAAAGCGCAACATCTGCTTTCTCCAGATGTGTAATGCGATGCGCCTACCCCACCCACACACCCCCCAGCTGCACACAGCACAATCCCGAGTGGAGTAGAAATATCCAACTGATGATGTCACAAGACAAAGAAAGATTTTCATTGGCATGTGTGGTTTTATGACAACTTTTAATATCTATAAAGCATATTTTATAACACAAACGCAGATTTGAAATACAGCTGGAATCATAAATATGATAACTGGTACCCTTTGATTTTTGACAAAACAAACAAACAAACAAACAAACAAAACAAAAACAGGCTTGCAATGACCTTACTCTGAGATCATGGAAAAATCATTTTTAAAGTTGTTATTGTTGACAAACAATAATATTATACTGTATGACTTAACTCTAATTGATTTGGTCATTGTTGGTTTGATTCTGGGTCTCACTTCTTGGCTTGTTCAATGTGATGTTCCTCCAAAGCATGTAGGCATCTGCACACAGAAGCCCAGCTGACAGGAGGCCAAATATCTGCAAACAGATGAGAGAGCAGATGTCAAAATAAATGCACGCTGCAGAGACAAAAGCTTCATCTTCAAGAAGACTTCATATTGTTGGGCTGCGGCTCATGTACCCAGATAAAAGCACTGTTTGGATATTTCATTTTATTGACAGTGTATAGTGGGGAAACTCAAATCCACACATCAAAATTGGCCCACACAGCTGAGATTGCAATTATAGATTAAAGAAATATTTCTCACCCCTCCAACCAGTGTGCCTGTGACAGTGTATGTAATCACAGCTATCAGGCTCAAGACAATAAAGTAGACTGCTGCAAACGCTGAATTGAGAAGATCCTGAAGAGAAAAAAAAAGAGAAGACAACATGGACGGTATATTCTCTTTAGTACAAGGTCTTAAAAAGTGTGTAGGATGTTATATTATTATATTATGATGTAAAACTTCACTCACAACAAAAGGCCAAAAGAAGAAAGTCAGCCTCTTGTGGAGTTTGAGGACATACAGCAACACCAGAAATAAAGTGAGCAGAAACTCTATCACTGTGGCTGCAATGTACTTTGGTGTGGATGCTACAGTGAAACACACAAACGCCAGAAAAAAGGCCACCTAAAGCAGAGAAAGAGACACAGTAGGCAGAAAAAGTGTTACTGCAATAGTGGAAAATATTAATTCCAAAACTTCATTCTCATATTAACAAATGATTGAGTTTTTGCACAGCTCTGTGTCACTCATTGCCCATTCTTTATGTTGCATATTCTGGTTTATGTAGAGAAAGAGGAAGCAATGTTTCCACATCAGATTTTTTTCTGATCCAGTTACACTTTTAGCTTTTGAAAATGCTTTTGGCATTTTAATATGGGTCACTGCTGTCAACTGAGCAGTTCTACTAACACTGTTTACTAAAGTGTACAGAGAACTTGTCATGCTACTTTGTTGTTGTTTCACTTCTGTTCCTCCGTTCTGTCACACCTAACTGCCGCCACACTTCTGTCACAAAGTTAAACATGTTTCCACTTTTGGTGATGTGCAAATATTCTTACCATCTCTGCCACTTTCACGATCCCCCTCTTGGATTTGAGAAAAGCAGTGTCCACATCAATGGTTGGATTTGTATTTTCATACTCTGACATGATGGTACGTTTTCATTTGGTAAAGACAGCTCACTCTGTCTGTTTCCTGAAATGAGCAATTTCCTTTCAGCAACGTCGGAAATGGCTGTTTTGAAATAGGTGTAATATTTCCATACACCAGCAGCGGCCTGACACATGCACTGAAAAAGCTACAGTAAGTAAAGTATGTGCTGTGACTTTTACTGGAAGAGATTCATCAGGGTCAGTGATCTGTCAAACTGAAAAGTTATTTTTAGTGTTTTTGTTAATTTTATTTGTAAAAAGGAAGCTCAGGTAGAAATATTATATACACTTTGATATTATGTTTGATATAACACAATTGTGTAACTTTTTTATCATAAATAAACAGATTTAAAATCATTTTGATGCTACACTGACTTCAGGTGAATGGTGGCTCTGTCATTCTCACTCTGCGTATGTTCTTTCACTAACCTTGTGTGCTGGGTACGATCACCTGTGATGTGATAAGTATGTAACTCTTTGTAGCACTCATTCACACACCACCAACTATTTCACTGATTTTGGTGAAACATATTTTATGGTGCAAATGATTTCTGTTTTTTCCTCTGATGGCTGTTCAGGATCAACTCTCTGAGTACCGGGAGAGTGCCGGAATTTCGACAGGGAACGAAGCCAGTGTTGTGCCAGAACCCGAGCTGGGCAAGCGGGCAATCTAACTGGGCTCAGCAGCCTCTATGAACATAATGACAGCTATGATTTATCCATATTTACCACATTAGTATTGAGCAAAGATACTATGTTTTCCTTTGGAAAACACCACAATGAATAAATCAGCTGCAGTAATGTCACAATGTTCACAACAATAAACTATCAAAGGTTTTAGAGTTTATTTATTGAATTCATAGTGAAATGATGATGACTGTCAGGCATTTTAAGAGTCATTAACAGAAGTGCAGTAAATTTGTGTATGTACACATAATGTATGCATTATGAATGTACCGGATCTACGGTGTAATAAAAATAGTCATGCCACATGTAATAAAAATAACGTTTTTATTAAAAATCACATGTTTTGCAGTAAGGATACAAATTTAATTCAAAGAATCCAGCATAGTACTTCATTACTTTAATGTTTAAAATAAATACATTTCCCTATCTGATCTACTTCACTAAAATTAGTCCGAAGTGGCTCTTGCAACATTTCTTCAGAAACTGTTGCCTCATTAATCACAGCTGCAAAATCTATTTATATAATCAATGTATGTTGTTATAGCAACATATTTCCCTTGGTCCCACATCCTTCTCTTAAACATTGTAAATACACCATTTTACAAATAGATCCGAAAAAAGATATTCTTAAAAAAAAAAAAAAAAACATGGTAGTTTGCAGTTCATGTAGAAAGGCACATCTTCAGGTTTTGTTTCTTCATTTTTTGTTCTCAGTGTGGCCAGTCACACTTCCAGGGCTGAGACTTTGGCACTTTGAGACACTTCCTCAACTTCTCACAACCTGCAGGCGCCCAGTTCTGTAACAGAGAGAGGTCAGCACAGGAAGTACAAGAATATGAAGTTATCAAAAGATGTTTTATTGAGCATCAGATCAATTTGTGTCCTGTTCTGTGCCACGTCTCAGGCTATTAGGTAGCCACAGTTTTCTGTCCTGTGTTCTTACAGAGATAGTTCTGTTTTTTTGTATTGGGATGCATGAGGCGCTCACACCTAATCAGTGTGTTAACTACAGTAGACAGAATAGTACAGAAGTCCCAGCACAGAAGTAGCACTGCAAACCAGAACTGTCTCTTTAATAGTTCTTTCCCCCTGGCTTTGCAATAACTGGTACCATGTGTCAGTATTCTTCAAATACTGTCCAATCAAAGGTTTATTTTACTGGAGCAAAGGTGTCATGGAATGTTAAAGCTTCATAAAGTGCTAGATTATGTAACTGTATCATATTTAGTCAAATTCATTTTTAAAACCTGAAGATTAGATTGACCTTTTTTTTTTATGCTGCACAATTGTTGTCAGTGAGAACCTCTTAAACATTTATACCTGGTATTAAATTTATTATATAAAACTTACAAACCTATGAATATATTTTAGTTTCTTCCAAATGAAAAACAGAACTGTAAAGCTTCATATTGCTTCATTTCAACGACATGGGATGAGACAAATTGTGTTTATTTCCTTCATCACAAGGGGGCAGCGCTACGTCACAAATGAATCCATGGCCCTGCTGTTCACAAGCTCTGATGCTCGAGACGACAAAGCCACTGCTCAATTTAGCTGCGTTAAATCATAATAAAATCTTTTTTTGTCTCACGAAAGCAGAACACAAACACACAATCATTAGGAAAAGTAAAACGTTAAGGTGAAAACAAAATACACTTCTGGATTTCTGGAGCGAGATAGTAACAGTGAGAGCGCAGATGAGAGGGAATACAGATAGCTAGATAGCAAATGAGAAAATTAATTCTTTCATAAAGGCTTTATCAATTTCTCTTATGCATTAATTTTTCTGATGTGTCAGTGTGATGGAGAGAACAGAGCGATAAGGTGCAAACACGCCTCACTTTAAGGGCTGCTGGCCCAAAAGAAACACACAGTATCTGCTGTGAGAACTGAACCGGCTTTGGTCCGCTGCCTCCGGATGTAGTGGGAAAAACCTCACAACAACAAAACCTTTCATTTCAAAACATGACTATTTTTTTGGCAATACAAATTTCACCATAAAGTATATTTGTTTATGTTATGTAAATCTCACCATCACAGCCACGTCACACATGTTGAGCTGGGGAACACCGGGCACCAGAGTCTTCTTATGCTGATCCACGATGGGAGAGATTCTGCTCAGCACATCCTGATACTCTTTAGTCAGAACGCTGCAAATGAACAGTGCATGTGGTCAGTAAGGCTGCAACTGACAATACATTTCATTATCTAATATTTCCTTTGTCAAGGTCCCAAAAGGCTCAGATGTCTTATATCGTGTGACCAAAACTCAAAGATACTGAGTTTTTAAATGAAACCTGATAAAGACAGCTAAGTTTCACATTTTTCTAAGTTTAGAACCAACGGGTATTCAAACTGAAATTTGAAAATAGTTGATTATTCTTATGTCAATCATCAAATTTGTTCAAATCTACTGTTAATTTGTTCAATCAAGAGCTCATAAATGACTTTTGACGATTCCAATGTAAAGTGTTCGATAAATAAATGTCTCTAACATTGGTAAAAATGACAATTATAGATACGCAGTTTTCTAAGGTTGTGTTGCAGTGAATGAATTGCATTCACATGTGTCCAATCCAAGCTGCAGGGGACCTGCTATCACTTTTATCAACAACAACATAAACACACAAACACAGGCCGGACCGCCTCGGACACCCTTTGGGAGAGCTCGCTCAGCAGGGTGAACTATGTAACCCCTATCCCATCCCCTGTCTCTCAATTACTGCTGTTGGACACCGGTGAGCCCGAGCACCTCTGTGCATTATTATATTCAGTGTGTAAAACACAGGGGCCCTGAAGGCTTTCAAAGGAACGCTGCTCTCAATAGGACCTGTAGGGTTAATGGGCTGTGTGTGAGTGTGCGAGGGTGTATGTGTGTGTGTGTGTGCGTTGGGGGAGTGGGCGTCTGGTGGCGTGACACACGGACAGACAAATATCAGCAGTGCAATTACACCCCTGATACGCTCCCCAACAGCACCTGTGCCAGCCTTCCATCCTCCCTCCACTGCAAACCCAACCCTCTGATTGGCCCCTGGGGACCATGTGCATGTGTGTGAGGTGAAGTGTCAATTAGAGTAATAACCCCAGGCCCTGTCCAGCTCACACCTACCCTCCCCTCTTAGATCTCCCACAGGGCAGCAAGGCTTCCTCCATCAGCCAGCACCTGCTCCTTTCCTTGATACTCTCAGTCTTTACTTTCCCCTACAATTACTCGACTGGTAGTGCGCCGGCTGCAATTAGTCTCTCTCCCGGTGTGCCACATTCGTCATAAGCTAACTATCTACGCATGGTGACCCCAGCTGATAGGGAAAAACCGGATTACTCCCCTCGGTTACAAATCAGACATTCAGATTAAATTGCCTCGGTTATCTGAAATCGCAAGTTTTGCTTTCGCCCGATCTCGATCAGCGAGAGGGATATTTCACTCCCCTCCTATCTGCGCCCGCTACTCATTGTTGCGATTCATTTTGTGATAAGTGATGAAGCAACTTAATAGAAGTAAATGTAAGGGAGATTTATCAGGCCGCTGCAAGTATTCACTTTCTCCTGTGCAAGTCTGCAAGCCAAGCACGCCACGTTGTGTGGAAACTTGCAGAAGACGCGAAGTTTTCCGTTGTTTTGTCGATGCACTGAAAATCTTACAGTGCAGACCTCTAAATCAAAAACTAATAATATCATTTGTTTATGCCCTCTCTGCAAACAAATAATAAAAAGCCCACAGTCAGCACTGCTCATTATCATGATTATAACCCTTACCCTACTAGTGGAGAGGCAAATTCTGGAATAATAAGCAGCCTGTATGCAAATGGAGTCTTTTGATTTATAATGTATGGCACCCAAGGGGGATGGGGGCATTGCTCAGGTGTGTCACCACTCTGATTACTGATTCATAACACTATTGCTGGAACACACACACACACACACACACACACACACACACACACACACACACACACACACACACACACACACACACACACCCATGCACACAACCACACAGTAGCAGAAGGTGGGGGAATTGAGGAGACAATCAAATACATCTGTCCTGCCCACCCCTCCTCCCCTCCACCGTCTTCTCCACCCCGGTGGAAATTGAGCACTTCAGTAAGGACTATTGATTGGGGACACGGGAGTTTGGTGGCAGGCAGCAGATGAGGCCAGACTGTGCAGGTCTGCCTGCGGTGTCAGAGCTGGGGGACTTGGCTCCGGATGACCGGGGGGGGGGGGGGGGGGGGGGGTGGGGGGGGGGGGGGGGGGGGGGGGGGGGGGGGGGGGGGGGGGGGTGGGGGGGGGGGGGGGGGGGGGGGGGGGGGGGGGGGCGGCGGTCTAGGGAGCTGAGGTAGGTGGTAGGATGTGTTAACCTCAGGACCCTGGGTCAGAGAGATGGAGGGCGGCAAAAGGCTTTGAGGAAATCCAACGGGGACCCAGAGGTTGGTGTACACCTGGCTGGGTCTGTGTTTCATCCAGGACAGATGGACCACCGGCACAGACCTCGACACCCTCCAACTCCAATGAACAATGGCAGCTAGACCTCTGTTTGTGCAAGACAACAGAAAAACAACTAGAAACTAAAACCTGCTCCGTTTTTGTTTCCCAAATTCCTTCCTAGACTGCATAATTACAATCCACGCTGTTTTCCTGGGTGACTGTTCCGGACTGGGGATCGTGTATGTGTGTGAGCTCTTTGCTATATCACAGGCTGCGACAGTAGTGAAGGTATGTGTGCAGACAGGCCCTACATCATCTTAAGTGGCTCTTTAGGTGCAGACAGAGATTAATGATGGCCAGGCAGCCAGTCCAGCTGGGGGACCGAGGAGCACACGGACAAAACGCACACATACACATGTGTGCGCACACACACACAAACACACACACACACACATTTAACTAGGATGGAGGAGAACGGTCCCCATGGATGCAGAGGGACAGCAGCTGAGTGGTGAGAAGTGAGCGGAGGTGCACAGCGGTACGTAGAGAGAGAGAGGGAGAGGGAGAGAGAGAGAGAGAGAGAGAGGAAAAGTAAGACAGAAGTTTGGAAGGGAAGGGGATGGAGCAACACATTCACAGTGGTCATCCACATGTGTGTGCGTGTGTGTGTGTGTGCGTGTGTGTGTGTGTGGGTGGAGCTGACCTTGCAGACGAACCCAATGACCCCCATTGAAAAATGAGTGTGCATTTTTGGTTTGTGTGTACACATCTAGCACTAAGCACAACACATGGCTGCGTATTGATTGCTTTTTGCTTATTTTTTTTATTTTATTATTCTTCCAAGTGAACAGCACGACTAAAAGATGGGCAATTGAAAAACAACATTAATGTTTTATCATCCAATCTCACTTCAGAACTGAGCAGGAGGCAAAGAGGAAATGAGGCCAGGGCAAAAAAAAAAAATATATATATATATATATATACACATATGAGAGGCAGAGCTGCAGAAGACAGAAAAGAAAGGTCAATCTAGGAGGCTTTATGGGAGGAGAGAACTGAAGAGAAGGCTGTGCACAAAAGGAATATTCTCTCATCAAAGCGATTTTGAGATTATCTTAATGTATTAGTCATGGTGTCAGCTTGCGCCGTTTATTTCTAAAAGATCGCATAAATATTCCACACTGACAGCACGCGGCAGACGACGATGCTCATCTATCTTTGCAGCCCATATTTAGTAATAGCCTTAGCTGAGCCTCCCTCGGCTGTCTGTGTCCTCTGGCGTCACTCTCATCCTCTCAGGGCGATTTCTTAACTCTCCGAGCTGAGGCAGAGACGCACAAAAAACTCCATTAAACAGCACTCGCTCTCAATTGAGACCTGAACAATTTATCTTGCAATTTTAACGCGCAGCCGTGCATCGGAGGGTTCAGGGCCAGATAGTGATCTTTAAGGAGCTGTTTGCAATCACAAAGAAGAAGGGTGTAATCAGGCGCGCTCCGGCTGAGCGGATCAATCCGCCGCCTTCTTTTTCATGCCACTGAATCAGCATTGATCTCATACACGTTTTGTGTGACCAACAGGCAAACTGCCTTCCCATTCTCACCCCTCTCCTGTTCATTTTCCAACACTTGACTGCCCCTTTCCTCTCCTCTGTCACCCCTATCCTGAAGATCAGCTGAGTTGAAATTTTCAGGGAACTAACCTGATGGGAAACTTTTCCCCAGGATCCTGCCCCAGGTGGAAAATAAGTGGCTGCATTGTGTGCTCTATTTGGTCATGTGTAGTCACGCCTGGAACCTCTTGACCTGGACAGAAGTTGATTCCCTGCGAGAGAAAACACAGAAAAAGACACAAACCTTTAAAACTTGTTCATAGAGTTTCTTAATTTGAAGAAAATCTTAAGATCTGCTAATAATTATATCATTAAAAAAGAAGGCGGTAAAGTTGATTTTTTTTTTTTGAGCACACTTCTAATCCATCAGCCAGCTAGGAGCCTTCATCAAGTTAATGAGTGTGCCTTGATTGCACAATGCAGATGTATAAAATCACTGTATTACTCAAGTAGACTAAAGAGTTAAATGAGTGACTTCAAAGAGAGTAAAACCCTCAGTGACATTTGAGGAGGAATGAATGAACCCCTGAGATCAGAAAGAAAGGTTTTCCTTCTCTCCATGTTGCTTAAGTGTGTGATGTTGCCTTACATTTATTTTTTAAACCACTGACAACATTTCACCACTCTGTCTGAGTCATCTGTGTGCTCCCCGTTGGAATAAAACTGCAACCCACCATAACAGGAGTAGGAAAGAGCAGAACAGCCAAAACAGGCTGCAGAACTCTCATAATGAAGTTGAGCCTTTCTCTACAGAAAACAAACAACACAATATCTTCGATCAGTTCCACCTGTAATAAAAAAGACATGCGTTTACTCTTCATGCACCACTCAAGTTAACTTTAAGAAAAATAAAAATTAAAGAAGTAGACGAGATTATGTCGCTCTCTGTAATGACTATTTCTTAAACTTCCCGTTTCAGACATTTCCGATGGTTTACATTTGACTCTTTGACTTCTCTCTGTGTGTCTTATGCACAACAAAACAGAACTCGGTTAACCTGATGTTTAGCCACCTGCTGCTTTCGCTGTAGTACAGCCTGTATGCATATTATCTTACAATCCGTAGAGTTTTTTTTTATGCAGCTACTGTTGAGAAAGGGCTTTAAGTCACTGGCAAAATAGAAGACTTTTCTTGCTTGTGCTGCCTCCCCTTCATCTCTCCACGCCTTCGCTCCTGCTCTCTGCACTCCATTCTCATGAGCCTGGCACTGATCGCAGCCTGATTGAGTCACACTCACTTCTCCAGAACCCCCCCCCGCAACCCCCCCGGAGGTCTGCCTACTTCTTCAACACACACACGCACGCACAAAAAGACAAACACACACACACACACACACGTCTTGACGAGCACAACTAATATTGAGAACACACACACACACACGTCTTGACGAGCACAACTAATATTGAGAAAGCATTCATCTGTAAGGCACTGCTGCTGCCCCCCTCTGAGATCACTCAACGAAGCACCTCGAAATACATATAGAAGAGAGAGAAAGAGAGAGAGTTAGAAAGGATAGATACCCCCCGCCCTGCAGAGCCTCCTCTCATCCAGACGTGTCCTGTCTTTTGAAGCCAGCAGCTTAGAAATGCAGAAAAGAATGAAAAATCCCAGAGGAGCAGCGAAAAAAGGCCTGCTGCGTGTATCTCTCCGACTCTGTCTCTTGTACCCGAGACATAACAGCGAGAACTCCATATCTCCCGTGACATTAATGCTATGGATACAACTAGGCTGCTTTCAAACTGGAGCAGAGCAGTCGCTATTACATGATAAGGTGCAGGAGGATCCAGTGGTAGCAGGAATAGGTTTTGGGAAAAAGAAATACTTGGTGTGTATTTTGATGCAAAAGAGAAGGAGAACTATTTTATGCAGATTGTGGCTGAATATTTCCAACAATATATACTGTAAACTCATCTTTGACTAGTATATTTGACTTATTCTATAGACATGTTACAATTTGGAGCTGATCTAGGGAGCATTTTCTAAATGTTGAACAGGCTGTAATGTGAAGTCACAGTGCCACAAAGTCACCGCAGCACTAGTTCAGTATCTCTTCCGCACCAGAATTGAAGCAGAAATAAGTAACCAGCGCAGGCTAACAGGTGTCCGGGAGAGAATTCATTTTTCAGTTTTCATTTATCACCTTGTGAAGTATTCAACGAGGTTAAAAAAAAAAAACTATCACAGCTGCCACAGAGCTCCTACTACAGCAAAGGTTGCTCAGCAATCCAGATACAAAAAGGAGCCGCAGTCACGACAAACTATATTTCGCAATATTAACATCACCGTGCTGCCTCGAGAGAGTTTGATGAGAGCTATTTAAGCCTGTGAAATTTCTCATTTTCCTCATGGCTGAGCTGCATGAACACAGCCAGGACAGAGCAATACGTCTCCCAGCTATTAACCTGTAATTTCGCTCTTCTTCACAGACACACATCTTCCCTTGTTTATTTCTCACCATGGGCTGAGAAAACCAAATTATATTTTAAAAGTATTACCAGAGCGAGCAGGAAAACAGGACTTGGAGGTCTGATTTCTGTTGCAAGACAGGTTAAAGTGAAACATATATAGAGATCTTAAGGGTGAATGATTAATTAATAATTATTCATGTGTATTATTCCTATCACAGAAACAAGGACAGAAAAACATTTTCCTTCTAAAGGTCATTTTGAAAACATTTCATGTGCAGCCTGACTGTGTGAAACAGCTCGGTATGAGTACATAAGTCAGTTTGTTTACATTTTTCATGTTTATAAAATGTACTATGGGTTTCATGAGATGGACAGTTTAAGGATTCAGCCATAATGACATGAAGCGTATCTGGAATTGAATGTCCCCTGGTAGGAGCTCAGCGGCCCACTCCATAAAGCACACACAGACATGCACATCTATATAGAGAATCAAACATACATGAACATGTTTTCTCTCATCCTCCTTGCCTCTCTCCCTCTCATGTACGCACACACACACACACCAATCGATAGGCAACTCACAGGCAATCAGACGCCATTATTTGTGAAGTTCCACTTCAGTTCACATGAGTTGATAAAGGAGGCTGCTATTGATTCAGCGGGCCTGAAGGAGAGAGCAATTTAAGCGACCGATGGGGCATAAAACAAACTGGATCGCAGGAAAAGCAGAGCCATGGAGGGAGGACATGGGGACATGTTTTTATGGATGTAAGGGGAGAAAGAAGGACCACACTATCCTGCCTCTTAAGTGTCAGATTTTGAATTTTTCCTGATATATTTAATCAGCACCGAGTTGACGTAATTACGGCCGAAAGATACTGCTGGCATCTGCCTTTCTTTCTTCCTTTTAAACACCATGACGCCCCCCCCAAAAAAAAACAAGTCTACAGCAGGCAACGTCGGTATGTAAATGGAGAGGAAGAAAATCTCCACTGGAGTTAGAACAAACAAGTCAACTGGTTGATGAATGATGTAAGTTTGCTGATGTGGGGGCCTTTCATTAATATTCATTACGCTCTGATGTACACAGCAGTCAACTGATGAGCCATTTTCAAGATAACACCAACAGTGAAAGTGTTTGTGTGTTTGAGCAAGATTAGGAGAGACAAAGAGGGAGGATGTGGCACTGCGAATCAGGAACCGAGAAAACAGAAATGGGACAGAGTTGCTGTGTTCAAAGGAAGTCCTACTTTTTTAAACTCCTGCCACGAGTTGCTCCAGGTCCAGTAGTGAGCTTTGTATTCTCCGAGCCTCACAGCCATCAGCTCGTCCCCACGGTAATAGAAGATTGGCCTGTTGAGGATGAGAAGAAGGAAAACTAATGATGAATTTGCACCAAAATGGACACTAATTTACTCACACTTAAAGTAATATTATGTAACTTATGACAGGGCTACAATCTCCTGCGAGAAGTACATAATGCTTCACGCCACTAATTATACACCACCAACTATTTCACTGATTTGCACGAAACTGCATCATATTTTATGGAGAAAATGTTTTCTGGTTTTCCCTCTGATGCTCTCCGGCTGCTGCGCTTCGACTCTCGTTGTTGCTAATCATAACAAATACACGTGTACAGCTGTCCGTACTTATGACAGTGGTATTGCACTCTGAAACCGTTGGTGCCAAATTGCAAAAAATAACAACTCTTACATAATGTTGCTTTAAAGTTCACTCTCGCTTTTTTTTTTTTTTAAACATTCTCAAACTTTTTTCACCATCCAGTGAAGAAGCACGAACTTTCTAATTTTTTCCTCCCTGCTTACATAAAACACGAAATAAAGAGTATGCAGCCATACTAGCACTGCTATTTTACATTGGAAGTGCTAATGTCGCCGTGCTGATCTGCTGAAAAGAAAGATCTATGATGAAACTAACACTGCTCTCCCACTCAGGGATGTGATCATGAACATAAAAAAACATTTTTAAAAATCCGGGGGCTCTTTGTTCAAAGTAACAGCCCTAAAAAAAAATCCAAATGTGTGTATTCACCTGTTTTGGTGTGTGTGTAACTGCTTTAGCAGGACTGGTGTCAGGTCTATTCCATCAAGGGTTCTGTCACTAGGAGGGCTGATGCCAGCCAATGCTAGACAGGTCACGTACAAGTCCATCACATTGGCCAACTGGAAGTTCACCTGCAAAAAGAACAAAGAAATATGAAAACATCTGCAGTATGAGAAGCTACATCACACAACCTGTGAGTCAGAATTGAAAAAGAAAACTTGACCAAGTGTCCTCTCAAGGACCAAAAAACACATTGGTCCTCATTTGTCCTTGGTACACGCACACACACACAAACATAATATTTAATAACATCTCTTGATGAATGGACTGTTTTACGCTGCAGCAATACCAAAAGCTTGCTCGTTTATGCTGGAATTTCTTCATGAACGCGGACATGCAATGCATCATCATGATAGGATGTTTGTATGTGTGGTTGTGTGTACACGTGTAGGAAAGAGGTGCATTTCTTCACTCTCCTCTAATCTCTGCTTGCAGGTTTATTATAAAAACCTCTAAAATGCCTCTCTTTCTAAATGAGGTTTTTTTTTTTTTTTTTTTTTTGGGGTGGGGAAAGGAAAAAGGAAGAACCAAGAAAAAGAGAAGAGGAAGCAGGGTGAGGACAAGGCCCGGGCAAGCAGGCGGCTGGAGCTGGAGCGAGCTGGTGTTTTATCTCCTTCTCCCAGTCCCAGTGAAAAGCTTTATTTTATTTATAAACTTTGAACTATTTTCAGATAAAATGCCATTTTTTCACTGTCATCCTTGATCTTCCGTTCCATTCTCTCCTGAGCGAGCCTTAGAGGGAGACGGCACGCTCACAATCAGATAGTGCTATCAGGCCTCTGCAGCTGCACCGCCATGTGCTGCTGTGCTCCTATCGGCAGGCAGCACACATACAGACACAGACACACACACACACACATACACATACACATACACACTCACACACACACAAGCTCCTAAGCACTGAAATGAATTCCCATTTCTTCTGTAACCACAGAACTAGCCACAGAAAAGGCTTTGCAATGAATTCCATGATCTATCTGCACATCCAGACACTCTTTCTCGCACACACACACACTCACAGATTTAGTCCTTCACTTCATTTTTTTAAAGTCACAGACACACACACAAACCATTAAAGAAGACAGGACAAAAGGACACAAGAAGAAGCCAAACTGACATTTAGTTGGTAATAACTTGCATGACCAAGAATCCAAACTTTCACACTCGGACTGGTCTGACAGAGAAATTTATCTCATGACTTGCAATCTTTTATTTCTTTTCTTTTATTAGCTCTGCCCTCTTTTGCAGACTACCCTGAACTTCATTCTTTCTTCATCCTTTTGTTCTTTACTCTTTTTTTTTCTGACTGACTCATCACTCTCTATTAATGTCACATTGTCCTTCCCTCTCTTTCTCTCATTTCTTTCTGCGTCGTGAGTGGTGATGTTGGTTATCTGAGGAGGCAGTGCCTCTATCCCTGTCTCTGCCACTCTGCCCGTGTGTCTGCTGCCTGATAAAACCCAACAAAAGGGACTGTGATGCTCGACAACACTGTGGGGGCCGACCCCCCCCCCCCCCCCCCCCCCCCCCCCCCCTCCACCCGCCTTCCCAGCTTTGTTCCTACAGCCACCACCCCTCATCATCCTGGCCCCTCGCCGTCGACCCCCCCACCCTCGGGCACTGGGAGAATGCTGAATCTGCACCTGCTTCAGACCAGGCGTGCTCCTTCATTCCAGTACACCTCCTTCCATCCAAGTTTCATCACTCAGATGCATCCAGGCGTTTTGTCTGTTTAAGACGTGTGGAAATGCACACTATGTGGTCTTTCTACCCCCACCCACATCCACCGAAACTTTTTCTCCTCATCTTAATACTATAAAAGATGCATCCGTGCTCAGTCGGTACAATAAACCTGCTCAAATCCCCCTTTTGACAAAGGCCTGCGAGGCTGTTTGTTGTCTCGAGCATTTTGCTTCAAGAGCTTATGGACTTTTCAATTCACAGATCAACAGAGATTTCAGAAGACTACAAATAAAAGAGGGGAGGAGGGCGGTGGGTGGGTGGAGGGGGCAACCCTGTGCCTGGTCTGACCTCCCTCCCAAGCAGCAGAGAGGGATAACTCCAGAGCTGTGGAGTACAGTAGCTCCAACAAAGCAGCTTTGTCATCACAACCCCAGAGAGCTTCAGGGAGGATCTATTGACCCTGGTTCTCACAGCCGAGCAACAACTGCAAACACTCACACAGACACACACAGACACAGGTGATTGGTGATGTTCTGCTTTGGTATAATATTACTTACATCTGTGCCTCTTTCACTGGTCTAGAAAGTTATCTGTCATGCGCGTAATCCAGCCCACATATGAAAGCATGCATACACATGTAGAATCAAACAAAACATTACTCAGACGCCCATACACAGACACACTGGTCAATTCTAATGTGGCACAGGTGCAGCAAAGCCCTGCGAACACAACACAGTGTCTGGCAGTGTGGCAGTGCCAACGTCTTCAGCACTCCTCCTGCGTTTCCCTTTTCTACACCAGCCACCTCTTTTTTACCTCTTCCTTGCTTCCTTCCCTGTACCCCCTCCACCACCACAACCACCACCTCCCCGCACCCACTCCCTCCACCCCTCCGTTCCTTTATCCTGAGCGCCTGGCATATTCAGATACTGAAGTCCTCATTACAGCTCAATCCAACCTCAGCAAACACACAAACAGATTAGCCGCTTAAGACGCTCCCAATCCCCCTCTCCCTCGCTACTCCGCCGTGCTATCAGGCCCCAACACACCCCTGTGAGATGAGCCAGGGGCAAGGCTTACTGCAGACTGCAGCCTCCGCTCGCTCCTCCACCAAATCCCTCTGCGTCACAGCCCCGTGTCACAGCTGCCCCTAATACAATTAAAAGTCATTTGCAGAACGCACGGGCTTAGAGGATCACGGTGTGGGTGGGGGGTTAAATTGGGGAGGGGGAGTGAGGAAATAGAGAAATAGAGAGAGAGAGAGAGAGAGAGAGAGAGAGAGAGAGAGAGTTTTGGGTATTAATTCCAGCCAAACATATTTGAGGAAACAGAGGGGCAGCCACACACTTCGCGGCAGCAATCGCCCCATTTATCTTTTCAGTTTCTGAAGTTCAGTCGCTCGATAGAAGATGAACTGGTTACGCCGCCAATGGAGCGTGCTCGTGTAAAGTGGTAAACGATACACAACTGAAACAAAAAGCAACAATCATTCAAAAGAGGGGATTAGTGAAATAATTACTCCTTTACTCGCAACCTGCTTTACAGTCCTATACATCGCCTGCAGCTTACAGAGAACATTTCCGCTCCTGGTACCTGTTGATAGGCAGAACATTAGGGAGCAACAATGCTTAGAAGGAAAGGAGAAACTAGCTCCTGGGTCTAACTCTAGTCTGGTCTCTAGAGAAGATGGCAGGGATTAAGCAAATGATCGGCTTTATTTGGTAAAAGCTCACCGTGCCCTCTTTGATGCGTCCAGGCCACCAGGCGATGGCGGGCTCCCTCATTCCCCCTTCAAAAGTGGTCTCCTTCCCGCAGAGGAACGGCCCGTTGCTGCCACCTGAGGAATGAGAAGCACAAAAGCACACGTAGGACAGAAAATTAGTCAAAACAGCAACAACTAAGTTTGACAAAGAAAGAAAATGTGTGTGTGCTTTTCACTGCAGAGAGCCTACTTTCATATGGGCCTGATGTTAGAGCAGCTCCGTTGTCTGAGGTGAAGAAGACAAGGGTATTCTGGTCTATGCTCAGAAGCTTTAGCCACGACAGGATCTGACCGATGCTGTAGTCTAGCTCCATCACTGCATCACCATACCTACAGAACACAGACCATCACAGCTCACATCGTCCTCTATGAGAAATACATTCATTCAGAACCTTCTGCATTAAAACAGTCAGGTAGGATGTGATGTACCGGCCTCGCTGGCTCTTCCCGAGGAAATGCTTAGAGGCATAGACAGGGGCGTGAGTGGCGTCGGGTGCCCAGTAGAGGAAGAAGGGCCGACGTGCCTGAGACTGACGTTCTATGAAGTCAAGACCTTCCTGGAGACGTGGGAGGTGTGAGAGAGCGTCACAACACTGTCAGCCCAAATGTCAAATGAGTTACTGTAGATTCACTTACAGGGCTACAACTATATTACCTCTTTTTCACCTGCATACCACGTACTACTTCATGTTTTGAGATGCCAGTTTAATTAGGTACACCTAGCTCAAACTAATGCAGCCTTATACAACTGTCCTGCAGTAAACACAGCCTTCATAAAGGGTAGCATTTGCTCAGTGCGTTATACTGAGAGGAATTTCTCTGCCTGCTGCGTTAACGTCCGTGAGGGTAGAATAAATATTAGAAACACCTCTCAGTAATGCAAAACAGTTTCGACAAAAAAAAAAAAACCTGAACATGATAATGGATTTGTTGCAGGGCCGTTGGACTAGACTGCATTAGTTTGAGCTGGGTGTGCCCAAGCGAGTAACTGAGTGTATGTCTGAAAAAAGTGGCAATGAGGTTTACTTAGAAAAAGCCACCATTTATATACATGAATGGAAAAAACACTGGCTCCATGTTACTTTCAAGTTCAACTTAGTTTAACTATGGCTCACACACCTGATATTAACTTTTGCGTGTAAAAAGGATGTCATTGTGTACATCTATATACATGTTTATGACAAAATTTGACACTTTTATTTTGCTTGTTTGTTATCACGACATGTTTGTTTCTGGCTCTGTAAAGTGTGTATAACTGTCTAAATACACCAAACACGTCAAGGAGAATCAGGATGTTTTGCCTGCTCCCCAGATTCTATGTTTGCAGCTTCAGTTGATCATTGTTTAAACATAAAAACGTGCATATTGTTTTGTTATTTTCATTGTTGAACAGTCACCAGAATGTAGCAAACAAAGTCTCTGAATCTCAAATTCTTCTGACCACCAGGCGCTGTGATTTGATTTTGTGGTTTATGAAGTCCCAAGGCTGGCAAGTATATGTAAAGCTTTTAGTACTGGATATAGCACTGACTGTTTTTTGCAATGTTTTTTGTCATATGAGGACTGATGTCAGACTTCTTTATTTCTGCTGCTGGCCAAAACTCTTAACTAGCAGAGATATAAGCTAATACATCAAAGTTTTGTTTCATTTTCCAAAATAATCACCATTACATTAATAACCGCTCTACAGAAACCAGCCTAGCCCCATTGGACATGCAAATATGAGCTTTATTAAGCTCTGCTCGACAGATCCATCCTCTTCCTGTGATGACATATTACACCTCTCAAGCATGCAGTGTGTCTCTGCAGGCTGCTTTTGATCCCTTTAAGAACAGAGTTGGAGGGACTGATGTACACGGCGGAGATAATCAAGACAAGCGTGCGCAAAACTCAACAATCCACTTCTGATGGTGGAAAAACACTGCAATGATCAAAGGCCAAAATCAGTGCTTTAATTGCTCTTTTAGTTTGTTAAATGTGCGTGTGCTTTTATGTTTTAGTGAGGCAAAGACCACTTCCTACTCTGGTGGACAATGAAATTGCATTCCAGTCTATAAAATTGGCTGACATGATCTGCTCGGGCTTACAGAGCTGAGGCAGCCTTAGCTTACCATCAGGTAGATGTGTGTGAGGTTGGACTCTCCAGTCTTCCTGTCAATCATAAACTCCTCGTAGTATCTGGAAAACAAGTGGATTGACACAATTCATTAAATGAAACCTTCCCCACCAGCCCGCTGTGCCATCTCTCCCTGTGCTTATTCAGACAAATGAAATGATTGCTTCACCATGACCTGATTTTATTATCGCTCAATCTGCCTCTAAATGGACCCAAACTACTGCCGACAATAAGATCAAACAAGTGGAAGCAAATTCCCCTCTTGCGGACCGTGTTTGCAGGAGATTTTTGGTGAAAGACATACAGTATTTGGGAAGTCTCATCAGAGGCGAGCAGAGGGAACTGTTATGAGGTGTTGCTGAAGCGTGGCGCGGCGAGCGGAGAAGCGGTGACAGGCATCTCTCTTTCTTACGCTTCACTTCCTCCAGGTGTCTCCGCATACAGCCAACACAACCTGCCGTCTCTTGAGGGCGTGTGTGTGTGTCTCCGTGTATATGTGTCTATGTGTGTTTGAGTTTGTGTGTGTGTATACGTCTGTCCAGGGCCCAGGTATGCAGAGCTGATTAAACCCATGGCTAAGCGAAAAACACGCCCGGCTGCCAGTTCCAATGACCCTGAATACACATATGGCTGTTTTGGGGAAAACAAATGGGCGGAAAATGGAATACACAAGCACAGCTGGTACAGGGAAGGAAGAGGAGGGGAGACACTCGACTCATCCAGAGGAGCAGCCAGCCAAACTATTCCTCTGAGTCATGGGGATGGAAGATTTTTATAGATTCTCAGCCCTCTGTTTCTGTCTGCTGTTATGTATATCTGAGTGCTCGAGTGTGATACTACCTGCCAACCATCTCAGTGTTGTTGTAGACAGGGATGTTGGGTCTGTTGCTGTTATTGTAGGGGCCAAAGTGGCAGTTAGGTGCACCGAACCATTCATCAAAACCGTTCTCCAGAGGCAGGTACTGTGGCCTGTGTCCAAGATGCCTGCAGTGACAAACATTGTGCGCTCACACACTGACGTCAAGATCAACGTGACTGAAGGAGAATTTAAATTTAGACCATTACTCCAAATCACACATATAACCATTGTACTTCACATCATTCATAAAGCACCACATGCTTAATTTGATGGTTGAATGCAGTTATTACCTTTCGGCGTCATCGGTTGCAGAGATGCTTGAAACTTTGAGATAGGTACATAATCTATCACAGCAAAGTTGCATGTTTGGTGATAAGATTGTGAAGATTTTTAAAATAAGTAATCATTCCGAGGTGCATCACACCAGAGCACGAACAAAACGGATAATATTGTGTGTGATGAATGATATATCTGAAACAAGCTCCCTGCATAAAGAATTTTATACCACGCTGAAAGGAATGCAAATCAATGGATGCCCCGGGGAAAGAAAAAATACACTCAAAATAGTATAGAATTATTTTATACTTTGGAAAATAATCAGCAGGAACTTTAAGTATACATTATTTGAATTAAACATGCAAATATATATATATAGTAAATGTCCTCATTCTTCAAAATAAAACACTTTCATTGATAAATTTGATAGAATTTCAAATTGTATATTTCATGTAAGGTACCCAAGGGTGTGGAGAATAGGCTTTTTTTTTTATTTATTTAACGCCACACATTTTGACTTGTCATAGCAGGAAAGCGCAGGTGTTACTAATCATATTAAGGATGGCTCTGTGCTATTTAAGTGTCCCAGTAAGTCATGACAGTGAGTCATCATGCACAATACCAGGACCCTGAAACTGAAGCAGCTAAATGGAATTCAGCCATCATTCATTTTATTATTTACACCACAACCTATTCTGTTTTCACCCATGTATTTAAGATTCCCATATAGGACTGAAATGTCCTGGAAACATATGTGTATAATATGCGAACAGAAAAAAGACAACGACAGTTCTACTAAAACATCCTAAATGGCCTGATGCACAAAGACCAGAATGTGGGTCCAGTTTCACTGTAGGCTACTTATTATTAAAGCAATAGTCCCTATACAATTGTTAACAGTGACATCTGTGTGTACAAAGTTCAAAAGGGAGAAAAGTACAGCAGCTTTTGATTACATTTTGAAATCAAAGGAAACATAAAAAAAAGTTTATTCATCCGTCCTGTTTTCCTTTTCATTTCCCCTTAAGTAACTTTATGGTTGAAAGAATCATAGTGTTCCGTCTGACAGTGTCTCGTACACTTCATTGAAGCTATATGATGTTTATACTGAGTGAATTGTCACTCAAAACCCACTACAGTTTTATTGCTGCACTGAAAGCGCCAGATGTTTTTTCTTACGCAGAGTCCAGCTGCCTCGCGAGGTTACCGCTGCTCCATCAAATGGAAATATTCTAGACGTTTTGTGCAAATTCATCCTGACTTGTTTTAAATCAGTGAAAACCTTTCTAACAACATTCTGCTGGTATAAACAAAGTTTTGAGTGAGTTTGTAATGACTCACCAGCAGCTCGTGGGGTTTAAGAGGTTAAAGGACGGAGCAGATTGTTGAATAGATGTAATTAAATCAAAGATAAATTTTAATTAGTTAAGTAGAAGATGGGTGAATTTGAACTTGTGACAGTAACACAGGGTCAAAGACATGGAGGGAGGTTATTTGGGATTTTTATGTCTTGTTCAAAATGTGTGGGATTGTCGAATATATTTTGAAAAAGATATTTAATGGTTATATTGTTTTTTCATGATGTTAGTTAGATCTGCTACTATCGTATTTCTGTAGACGAAGACGAAGATGATTCAATAACAGCAGATCATTTCTTCTTCTTCTTCTGAAGACGTAAAGAAGAAAAGCAACCAGAGTGGTGAATATTTCATTTCATGTTTTAATTACACAGTTACATTGTTCAACACAGACAATAACCTGAATTAGAATGTTTTACAGCTTCACACATCCAACAGAGCGAACAGTTAAAGAGCGGTATTAGCAACAGGGAGGAAAGCATGCAAGAAATAAATACAAATCAGAATTTAATTCTTCTGGCACAGTTAACTTCATCTAAAAACGGCAACAGGACCTTTTTGAAGAGGGAAACAAAACAAAAGGAGAAAGAGCTTCAAAGCGCCAACCTTTCCTACAGAAACATGTTTTTTCTGTAATAATGTATTGCACAATACAGTATAGAATGCTTCCCTACACATATAAAACCATAAACCCTTTGTCAATTTATGTAAAGGTAAAAACAGGACCCTCCTGAGCCATGGCTTTTGGGAAAACAAGTGCTGTACCCACTGTTTGCCACTTTAGCTTTCTACTGTAGCTATTCATCAGTGCCTGTTTCACAGGAAGGACGTGTCACCATCACATCAGATGAGCCTTGAAACTTCATTGGTAAAGTTACTGTTTGGGGTAAGGAGAGACAAATGCCAACCTGCTAATATTTGTCTTTTCTAAACATGCGTTTTGCCCATATCATGTACATAGTTAAACAAATAGAAAAGTGGCTGATGTAAAGTGTTCAGAGACCCCTGGATGGTATTCACAACAGCAGAGCCCTTATGCGTTTGCCATCTATAACATCTGCACGGAGAAATGTGTATGACACCTCGGCGCAGATCTCATTTGTTTCACGACTTAGCCAAGCATATGCCCGGCTGAACAGAACATTAATCTGATCTTTTGTATCCTGACCGGTGACATCAGGAGGGAGAGTCTCAGTGAAGTGGACAGTTTACTCTTTTTCTCTACAGCCCCTCGATTTATGTCGGACTGCGGCCTCGCGTCCCACACAATCGACCACCTTGAAGTTCTCCACTGCTGAGACGTAACACAAAAACCTTAAAACCAAAGTGAAGTCTGAAGAAGAAAGTTGTATCTTTTGGTTGCATTTTGGTCATTTGTAACAGGTCTATTGGGTTTGGCTTTGTTTAGTTTATCTGAGGGCTTACTTGCAGACAAGGAGGCACACGCAAAGCACTTAAAAGTTGAATGGAACTGTCATTACGATCTTGTTTGATGCAGTACGTGTTTTACTGCACAAAGCTGTTGCTACATATTGTGAATCAATCTGCCACTATAGTCTGTCTGGGATGTTTCATTAAAGCTCTGAAGGTTTCAAGTAGTTTGTACAGAGACGTGAAAAAAAGATGATTTTTTTTTTAAACATTTTTTTCTTTTTTTCTTTTTTTTTACAAAAACACACACACCATTCACTTCGCAAACACACACCCACCATGTATTCATTTTATCTCTGCAAGGCTTTGTAACTGTAAGAACACGCAATCAGTAGGCTTTTCCAAAGGGGATGCTTCCATTATTTTTACAGAAGCACTATTCAATGTGTAGACAACAAGCGCTTTGATTGCTTGAATAAGAACTCTACACATTTGAAACTCAGCCGGTTCATTGAGCGTGCTCTTCATTCGCGTGCCCTGATTGTGTGTATTTCAGACACTTTGGTTAACTGGTGTAGTGGAGCTCCAACCTTATTATTTATGGTCTGTCAATACACACTGTGTCAAAGCCTACTATGGCAATGCAGGAGTACTTTGGTCTGTGCTTTTATTGGTTTAGGACAACAAATGGCATGTCATGGTTGATTCCGTGTTGGGTTCAGGTTATATGCATTTGACTGTATGTGTGCCTCTTACTTAATTCCAGCTGTATCGGTTTGGTTAGTGGGATGTGATCATAAAGGTGAGGTCTGGTGAGAATAAATGTTCTTCTGCATCACAAGTAATGACATTTCCTTTCAACGCTAGATAGATTCTGGCTTTTGAACGTGCGTCTCCATGTCTGCTCTCAGCCCAGCTTTTCAAAGTCCAGGTCAACCTCTCCTGGTGGTTAGCTGTATGGTCACAGGAGGTAGCTAGTGTGAAGTAGGGGGTGGGGTGGGGGGGTTATGAAGAGTGGTCTGTGGTAATAGTGGAGGAATTAGACATCAGGAGGGTGGAGGGGACACAAACAGGCTGAGGTCAACACCATATCACGGTAATTATAGCACGCATATAAAAATGCTACACACAGATGCATGGGTACCTTGTAGCTTATCCCATTTGAATTATATGTCTCAGATAGTCCAAAAAAAGATTCACTTCATCAATGTGTTGAACAAAAAGCGGAGAAAGAAAAAGTTTTTCTGCAACTCGCTGCAAAAAGAAAGTAGTTTTTTTTTTTTCTCTCCAAATTTGGTCCAAGTTTGTATGAGGCCAACCATGTAGGCTTCACAATGACTGATATCAAATGTGTGTGAGCATAGTTACTACAGGCCCGTATAAGGTGTGAGACTGTTTTACATAAATCTGTTTGTTGGAGCATGTGGGAAGGGCTGAAGAAATAAATAAAACCCCATCCCAGATCCTCAGCTTATGCAAGTTGCATCTTTACAAATAAACAATCAGTAAAAAGAAAAAGAAGAATCATTTCAGAGATTGGGTACCAAAATTAGGGTTGAGGTTTACTGTAGCTTAACACTGGCATATCACTTAATCCTACAGTAATGGCTTGTCTTGCACCTTTGGGGGAAACAAACACTCCTAACACACACATACACACACACATTGATGAGAAAGCGAGGGTCACTACAGTGGCATTAGAGCCAGAAGAATAGTATCAAGTTTGACCATTCCTAAATTTGGTGTGAAGGAAGCAAAACTGAGCCACCACTGTTTGTTTTTCTTTCTTGTTTTCAAGCTTTTGACTGTATTTGGACTATCTCTTTTTGTCAATACACACTGTTGAGTCCCCTCCTGCAGGATGTAAACTGACCCGGGGTGAATGACATGACAGAAGAAAAAAGTGAAACAGAAACAAAATGATTGGAGAAAATGTTCTGGAAATCTTGTAGTGTCCATCCACCCATAATCTGTTTCCATCCGTTTTCAGCTACATGCACTGTGGTCCTGTATGGAGCCACTTCACCTCTCCTCCACTCAGGGTCACATGACACTTTGATTTGAGTGAAAAAGTGTTAAACTTGTATGACAGAAAAAAAAAAAGAAAAATTGATAATTTTGAGAAACAAATGAACTGTGAGAAAATCATATTCTGGACATTTATCTTTAAAGGTTTCTGTTATTTGGCAAACACATTTTTGGACCTCTTTAAATACTATGTACATTCACATTAAGTTACTGATGTTACTTTAAATATATTTATATGTATCTATATTATATGACACCCTATGGGCAGTTGCTGAGGTTCCATTCAGTAGCTGAATTCTCTTCATATTGCACCTCTGTCCTCTCACTGTCTTACAATGCGAGCAATACAAAATATTCTACAAGAGGGGTTTCATCTCATTAATATAGATACAACAAATCAAACAATAAGTAAAATGTGGGGCTTCCTCTCATAAACGAGTGTTCTTGCTCTGACTTCACTGCTCAGCCCAAACATAAAGGAGGAAAAATGAAAGGTAACAAAAGAAAATCAAAACAAAGTCCACCTTTCTGGATATACACAAGGGCAGCACATATGGACATCAGCGACAAGAGACATTATTTGAAATTTGAAAAGAGGAACAATATCTACAAGCAGGTTTTCGAACCCTTCCCACACGACTGCTCCAAGGCTCTGTCCAAAGCAGGCTGGGGTTTAGGGGCAGACTTGAGTCAAGTAGTCGGGGGTAGAGCGAAGAAGGGAGGTGCGGGGTGAGGGGAGGTAGAAAGAGAGAGGAGAACCAAGTCTACACCGCCCTTCACGAGGCTCTTTCATCTGTGTGTCATGCTTTGGAAAAGGAGGGAGTGAATGTAAAGGTAACAGCAACTCCTTGAAATATCTCCGTGCTGCGGAGCTTTAAAAAAGGACTTACAAACAACCTTCCCATACGTCTCTGTGGTATGCAATGCCTTCTCGGTCAATGTTTTCAAGCTTCTTTTGAGGTTTTTTTTTTTTTTTTTGGCAGCTCCGTTGCCATGCATGTGTCTTCATCTCCTTTGAGGCTGTGTAGCTTTTCCTTTTCCTCTTTTTTTCCCTCTCTGTCCTCTCTGTTACCATTCACAAAAAAAGGGGGAAAAAATCACACTGTGGCAGGGTTTCCATCCGTTTCATTTAAGTCTTTCTCGTAGGCAAGTTCACAGCATTGTCCATATTCACTAGTCTGGGCCATCACTGAGGAATCGCTGTAGTTTTTGTCCAGACTGCAGGAGGCAGATGCAGATCAAAGCAGGTCACAGTTCTTCTTCTTCTTCTTCTTCTTTTTAAATGTCTCTGGGTCCCGTTCTGCAGCTTCTCTGCAGCCTGGTCCTCTCAGGGCTGGCTTATCTGCTGAGGAGGTGATGTTGCTTTGCGTTTGGTTATAAGATGAGTGCTTCTCCTTATCGCTTACTTACTCACTTTGGCAGTGTAATACAAAGGTTTGGATCATGTTATTTTTCATCTTTGAATTCATTTGGGTTCACAATGGTGCAGAGAGGTGAGTCCGGTGTAGATTTTCTTGGCTCGCTAGCAAGGTAGTTAGCAGTTTAAAATTTCATTTTCATATCATTAACGTTATCATCAGCATCATCATCACTATTATTCTTTATTTAGAATATTTGGACTTTTCTTTATTTTCCCTTAAAGCCAGAAAGAAACATTTAATAAGTACTAAGCTGTGTTTCTAAGGAATTAATCACATCCCCTTCCCTCATCTGTTTGAAAAAGATGTTCTATTCCTTTCCTGTCTCTATTAGGACACTGTAGAATAAGTGCCACATCAGTGAACTGTTTGGACTGGTAGTGCACATGTCAGGGCTGGGTACTGTTCTCTCATTGGTGCTAAATTAAAGGGAAATCCAATCCAAGTGCTAATCACCCACCCACCGTCAATGTTGCCTTACCACAGCCCTTGTCTGGTGTCCTTATGTGGACAGTTTTCAACGTGCTTACATTACTGAGGGCACATCTCAGTCACATCTTCAAGTCAAAGCTCATGTTTTCAGCAAACACATCTGATATGTTTCTGTGACTGAGCACAGAGAGAGGAGACACTTTTCATGCTTTCCACTACACTGAACCCCAGGCTGGAATCTTTGTATTTGTGGCTGTGGTTGTGTGAAAGAGACAAAGACAGAAAAAAAGTAAGTTTTTTTGGAGGGGGTGGGGGGTAGTGGTGACAAGTTGAGAAAACAAGTCTATCTTCAGGTAGTGAGAAGATTTTCAGAAGAGCTTAGGATATGAAGGAAAATCAGGATTGAAGTCGGGGAGGAGGAAAGAGAGCAGTGTGCGATGAAGATTCCTCAGTTTGGTTTTGTGTGGAGTGTGGGCACTGTCGCATCAGTATGCAGGGAAAGGACAAGGGGTCAGACGTCAGCGAGAGGTGGCATCCAGAAGGGCAGGGGTGGCTGGAGTTGTGGAGCGAGAGGCACTGCTGGAACTGCTCTCCTTCGGGCTCGCAGAGACACTTCCACTGCCGCTGCCAGCCCCTCCCGGAATACTGCTCTGGCCCGCCAACGACAGGGGTCCTGGAGGAGTGCTCTCCGAGTGGGTCGGGGGGGCGCTGGAGGACGCTGAGGAGGTGGAGGAGGAGGAGGGGGTGCCTAGAGGGACGCTGCTGCCCCCTGGCAGCCCCTGCAGGCCCTGACCACAGACGTGGTGGTGCTTCTCCCAGTCTTTGTGTTGGCAGAAGGAGCCGCAGTAGCGAGCCGTGTTGCAGCCGCTGCACGTCTCACTGGCTTTCCTCCCGCAGTTCCAGCAGCTCTGGTGAGACAGTGGGGAGAGAGTGGGTTGATAAAAATAAGTCTCTTTTTTGTCCCAGGATATTTCTCACATAAATATATACTGTAACTCAAAATAAGTCTTTTATAATCCAATCTGTTTCTGTTGCTCTGTTCACAGGGATTTGATTTTAAGGCCTCAGCTCCTGGTAGGTCCCACTAGTTTTGTTACCAGCAGGTGGTGGTCAACTGCTCTGTAATGGCCTCAGCCTGGCACTCTGCTCCAGCCATCTGGATCTGTCTGCTTTTATGAACACTGACAACTGGACTGCTTCTGCAATAATCATGACAACACGGTGCAGCACCACACTAAGAGCAGCCGGCTGTATGGATTACACAACAAAGGATAACTCAGAGGAGAAGGAGAACAGAGTGAAGGGTAATGGATGGAGCTAAAGAGCTCAAATAGTGGGTGACTGTGTAAAGGATTAGAGAGCAATGTGGGTGGGGGGTCTGTGATACTCACTTCACTGGAGTCCTCCTGCTGGTTGATGACTGTTAGCGCATCTTCAGAGGCTTGCCTCTTGGCCTCTGCGAGCGCTCTCTCCATCTTAGAGCGCTCGGCTGAAATCATCTCATGAGCCTTCCTCTCAGCGTCCGACACCGCCTTCTGCAGCTCCGACATCGCCTGCCGCTTAACTTCGTTCACTGCCTCCTCTGAGGAAGAGCGAGAAAGAGAGGTGTTAGTGCTTGTGGCCATCGTCCCATCCTGCCTGCTCTGTCATCCCTTGTTGAGGCTCTCTAAGCTGCCATCTTGTCATATCTCAGCAAACAGATGTACATCATCCAAGATTTAAAACTTTCTGCCAGAAAAGGGAAACAGCCAGACTTCAATAATTAATCCAAACACGTCTGGCCACAATAAAATCCAGTGCTGACAACAGCAGATGTCTACAAAGTTTTGTCACCAATTTGGCCGTTCATCCAACGTCCTGGGATTCCCTGTTTGCATGATTGTCATCTTGTCAAGAATAATTTCAATAGAAATTAGGAAGTAGGAAGCCCTGCAATCACTGCAGGGCTACTTCCTACCCAAGTAGATTTTATCATGGGGCCCTTTTGTTCTTCCAGCACAAGCACAAGCCGTATGAGTGAGGAGGCTGTGTTTTTACAACAGGCAGGTGTGTAGACTCCTTTCCAGATGGCAGTCTAAAATAGAAACTTCCCGCAGTCCCTTCTCAGTGAGAGGCAGGAGTGATTACATTTTGCCATCTTTCATTATTGGCCTCACGGTGCACAACAAATGTACAGTGCATGATTTCTTGTGGGGCTTTATACACCCTCGAGAAATAGGTTGCCAAATATACACTATTTATTAATCAAAAGCTAATGTGGTATGTCGGGATCACGCGATATGAATTCCTCTAAAATGACATGTTCTTCTGCCATCAAAGACAGCAACACATTTTTAAAGATTAAATGATTTTCCTCCCACCTGCTCCACCTTCCTCCAGATGTACGCACACGCACGCACACGCAAACACCCAAATGACACACATACAAGTGGCTCTCCAGGTGTGTTAGCCCAACCAAGTAGGAGGTGAGACTGATACTGTTCTCTCTCCACTGCTCCCTATTTCCTCCAGTCAGTGTTTGTTTGAGAGGGAACTCATAAATAACTGTCACTTTTCCTCGCCGCTCCACTCCAGTTGTTTCAAACTACTGTGCAAAAAGATAGGCGGCGGCGTGGGCGGGTGTGTGTGTGTGTGTGTGTGTGTGTGTGTGGGGAGGGGGCTTATCCACACATTGCTGTGCATATGCACATGGCTGTGTGTGCATATATGCATGTGTGCATGTGCTAAAAAAGTTAGCGTTCTGTCAACCCTGTCAGCTTGCAGTCACACTCACACACACGTCTCAATGCTTCATCCCGTCTCTACCTTTTCGCCTTCGTTCCCACTCCCGTTTTCTTTTTCTCTCATAACCCTCCTTCCCCCCTTTCTTCTCTCCCTTGCAAACACTATCTGCATTATCCCGAGCTTCTCAATTATCTGGCCTAATGCATGCACCACTAAGATTAGTTTGCAAATTTAATTAATTCTTATCAAGGAGACTGCATAGCAGATGCTGGGGCAATTAGCACTTAATGGAAAACACGGGGGCAGCAATATTAACGTTTTAATTCCGCAGGGATTTGGCAAGTCCCCGGGATGTGTTATTTCTGTCTGCTTTTTCACACTTCAGATCTTATTTTTCAAAAGCACTGCAGTCTCTCAACCTGAACCAGACCAGAGAATACGTGTCTGGTTTTAATTAAAAGCAAGAGGTGCTGCAGCTACATCAGGCAGACTACCTGGCTGCTGAGATAGAGGTGACATATGCTCACGTGTACACACACACACACACACACACACACGCACACACACTAGAGGTGAGATGTTGTGAGTGAGATATGTTACTCACCCTGCCTGTTTTGGAGGTGCTTTAGTGCTGGGGAGAGCGGGATGCTTGTAGTACCTGTATGAAAAACAACTGCAATTAAAAGAGCTTTTTTTTTTCTCTGCTGGTGAAAATGCAGCACAGTATTTTGCCGACAGCAGCAGCATCTTTCCTCCGCAGGGTATTGGAGTATGACGGCAACCTAATAGTGCTGGGACTGGGGTGGAACAAGGGCTGAGCCGGATGACTCCTCGGATGGGCTCTGTCTAACATGCAGTGTACAAAGACGGCCCATGCAAATGCAACACTTCCACCTGCTTCTTTTTGTGAGCCAAAAGTAATAACCACGAACAGGATTTTCTTGTCCGTCTATCTAAATGTATGTGTTTGATTTACTTTGGTGATATGTTTTTGTACTCTGCGCGAGGCTGGAGAGCAATCACAATGAAAAAAGAGGTCTACAAACTTGAGAGTGTGTGTTTCTCAGCACAACGGAGACCAGTTAATCTCCCACCTGTGCTGCGCTGCTGCGGCCTTGCCTGCCTTGGGCCAGGTGACTGCATTTTCACTGCAGCTTTAACTGCAGTGGCCTTTCATAGTGGTGACAGATGGAGAGCATTTAGCCCTAATGACACAGAAGGCCTCCAATCCTCTGCCCTGACAGACCTACGGCTGTAAGGCCTCTGTAATGTCTGTTTCTTTAGCCAGGGTGAGGGCCCTGAAGACTGATGATGGTGATTGTGTGTGTGGGTGTGTGTGTGTTTTGTTAGTCTTTGTGAGGTCAATCATGAAGACAATAGAAAAAAAGGTGGATGTTTGCCTCTTACCAGCTTTCCTCCAGATTTCTTCTGGCAGGAATCCTGAGGGAGGCCTGTGTAAGAAGTCTCTGTGGATCTCTGAAACACACAAGCGGGCGCACACTCAGTCTCGATCTCACACACACACACACACAGTGATAGTCTTGATCTACACAAACACACATCCACAAGTCTCCCCTATAGTTTACAATTCTATATGTATTGGGACCGATACAAACTATGCGCGGCAACACCGGTGAATAAGCTGTCAACTTTTTGAGCCATTTATAGGAGGAATGGAAGTACGGGTTAGAGGTGAATGCAAATCTTAATTATGAATGAGCATGCTGGCAGGATAAGGGTGCAATCAGTTGGTTAAAGATGCAGGATGTTCCAACTAGATTCCTATTGGCTCACAGCATGAGCTAAAATTTGCAGAAAAACATGATAATCTAACTGCGTTTTTGTGTTTAAATTGACACGTTAAGGCATTTTGAGCGTTTTCAAATAAGCCCTACCTTGCTGTGAGTGTTTTGCTTTGCCAAACATACCCCCTGTGTGTGTTTGTCTACCTGTCTGTCTGCCTGTCTGCCTTTCAGCAGCCGAGGAAGTTCCTATGGGCAGTGACTCGCTGCTGCTAGCTGTGTTGGAGGAGGAGTTGTGGTGAGGAGGAGGAGGAAGAGGAGGAGGAGGAGGAAGGCAGTGCTGTCCGTTGCTCCCACCTTTTTTCATCTCTTCCACGTCACTATAGCGCCGAATCCAGTGATTCATCTCCTCCCGGTCGGCCTCCTGGCAGCGGCGGAGCACCGTCAGAGAGCGACGCGTCTTCTCCACCATGTCCATGATGCAGTTCAAGAGCTGCAGGGCGACAGGAACGAGTTAAATCATTTACTTAAAGAGATGAATGAACAGGAGGAGAGATCTGACAGTGCTACGTTTCATTGAAGGTAAATCCTACGTCCCAAACGCACGCAGAGGTCCCCAAAAACGCATATTTTCATTATGCTTAAATACTTCACCTGCTTAAAATCATTACAAAATTCCACAAGTCAGAGAAACAAAACAGTTCAGGAGGTGGGGGTTACTTCTGGAGCCACTGAGCTGTAAACCTACACACTATTTGAATCTGTCCCGAAAACACACACCACCTAGCAGATGTGTGTGTGTTTGAGTGTGACAGCACGTTTCTGTCTGTGACTATCTTTTCATTGGTGATCGTCAGTGAATTTCAATGTCTGAGAACATCGCAACAACGATAATGTAACAGCTGGGCTGCTGATGAAAAAGTTGAGCCAATTCCTTCCACCCTTCTGCTCCGTTCTCTGCCAACTCAACAGATTTCCTCTCTCTTCTCTCCTTTCCCCCCGCACTGTTGTAAACAGTGTCACTTTTTTTTTTTTTTTTTTTTTTTCCACTGTGCCCTGTGTTTCCAGACCTGGCCCGCTCTGCTAAATGGGTTTAGCATGTTTGACATTCAATCCATATCATTATTCCCATTCATCTTTCCCTCCCTCTGTCTCTGCCTCCTTCCCTCTGTCTCTCCACTCACCCCTCCCCCTCTGAGTTAGCTATATTTATTTCAGTGAAGTGTTTCTAATTTGGCATGGGTCCAGGCCTGGCCGGTTCTCTCCATGACTGCAGCTCTTGTCTCAGCTGCTCTCCCCAGCTGGAGCTGCTCTCTGCTGGGTCCTGAGCTCCATCTGGGGCCCTGTTTCTATGTGTGTGTGCGCGTCTGTCTGTGAATGTGTGTGTAGTATACATGATTTTGTGTTCATGGAGTTGGGTGCCAGAAAGCCAGATAGATGTCTGATTAATTCACCACACTGACACAGACCTCCTAAGGTCAGTTGTCCGTCAACCTCTGACTCAGATGGGACGGAGGCTGCTCTGTCTGTCATCAGGTCCAGTCCCGTCCCTGTCATCTGCATACCATCTTTAGCACTAAAACTAACTTTAATCACCTGCCGACCTCTCCCTTTTTTCACCGCCTTGCACATCTGAGTAAAACAAAGAGGGGGATGGACATTAAACATGGCTACTATGCTGATACGTACATTATCAAGGTGCTTCCATTCTTCTGCCCACTCTCGATCTGTGAGACGGTGGTCAATCACCTCCTCCTGACGGGTTCCATGCACCGCTAAAAGACAAACACACAGGTCTCTGTCAGATTCGCCACATTATACAGTATACAGAGAAATACTATACGAATCCAGGGTGCATACTTATATATATATATATTATATATAGAAAAACTGGGTGTGTGATGGAGGAAAACAGAGAAGTTTCATCATTCACTTTTTCTACCTTTACTTACAATGACAGGGGTGATGTTTTTAGTTTCTTTGTTCCTGCTTTTTTAGAACAAACTGCGATTTTTCAAAAAGTTTCTGTTGTTTTATATTTAGTCATTGTGCAGGCGTGTTTAGTTCCATGTTTGCAGTTTTATTTCCTGGCATTTTATAAATCATATTCTTGCTCAATGCATAGACTATACAAACATTGTGTGACCAAAACAAGGCTTTAAAAACCATGTAGCGTCAAAGCCACATTGTAACTTTGTCTTCAGTGGTATCAAAGTTTAATTACAAACAAAAGAACTGGTGGCAGGCGCTCATGTGTCTGTGCTATAGCCTCATGTGTAATCAGTGAGACAGTTTGTCTAAGAATTCATCTCTTTCCTTTTGGGAAAGCAGAAGGAAGGCATATATGGTTGCCACAGTTGTAGCACATGGGCATGTATGGCTGTGGTCTTTATATAGACACACTGCCACAAGGATTATCACACTGGACAGACAACTGGCCTTTGTTCTCTACATGCACCCCACTTTCATAAACACAAGTCCACAGTCTTGACCATATAACATGAGGACTGTAGACCTATAGCTTTATCTGTCTCTGTCAGTGCTTTGCAGCTGTTCTACCTGTCTGCCGGTGCCTGTCACGGGCCTCGCGGTGTTCATTGTGTCTGTAAGCGTCTCTGTATTGGTGTGCCAGGGCCATGTCTTCTAAGCGATAGTGCTGGGGTCCCATTTGGGGGTTTGGTGGGTGGGAAAGGCCGTTGGGAGGGTGTGTGGGGAGGCCGTTGGGTGGCGGGTGAGCAGGAAGCCCCGTGCTGGGGCTGAAGCGCTGGCTGGGGCTGATGGTGCAGGGCCTCTTAGCCAGGTGCTCTGGGTGCAACCCATCTCTGTCTGAAGTGTCTTTGGTCCTGGAGAGGAGGACAGGGGGGTGGTTAAAACATGAATGAATATTAAACAGGAACAGAACAGGAATTTAAGCTAGGCAGTCCAATAACGAGAACATCTAATAAAGAGCTTCATGAACTGGTTGGCCTGCAGCATTCTTCCAGCAGTGGGAAGTGTGGGATGTTTAGTATATTATCATCTACACAACAAAACAGATCTTTGTTGTACAAGTCAGTGTTTATTTGCCAATATGCAATGGCCTCGCACAGCCAGGCTACATCTCATAACCTCTGTTTCCACTACTACATTCGCCATTGTTCAATAAATGTCCACCCAGAAATCGATTCAGCTGCTTCAAATAAAAGCTGCGTCAATGAGAGACTGTTTTGATTCTAACGTGACAACCCTCATTTATAAAAAGAAATCTGCAGCTGCACGGCTCATTTCTTACCCCGGTTTTGTTCAGAAACAGATTTTTTTGACACCACGTTAATATCTGAAGAGAATTCACTCTTGTGCAGCCTACTTCATCTTTCTCCAGCTAGTTCTTCTATAGCCTCGCCAGACCACAATGAGTAATGTGAAAACTGTTGGATCGCTTCGCCAGGCTAAATGTGTAATGCCAGTGTATTACTTCATAGTTCAGGAAAACATGCCCCAGCGTGGACCAGAATGCCCTTTAAAATCAGACCCAAGGGCCAAAAAAAGGCCAGCTGTAAAAACATGTTGAACACATAGACAGATCTAATTTATTTCATGATGTTAGTCTATTATATAAAACTCTAGGAACCTGAATTCACCGAGCTGTGTGCTGATTTTAAACAAATGAAGAAATGTCTTTTATTGCGACTCCGGACACAAAAGGAGCGCTGGGAAATCACAGTTTACCATAAATGTCATAATAATTTAAATTTCAAAGATTACAGCAACTAGTTTTGTTGACTATAGCTGTTGGAGAGGCTCAAGCGAAGAAACACACTTGTTTTTTTTAAAGTTTAACAACTCCCACGTGGTGCATGCAAACACACTCAGACACATGTACGCCCGCTGAGAGCTGCTTGTTGTTCAGTTACAGTACGGCAGTGGCTCTCCAAAGCTTTTGCACAGCTGTACGCCATATGTATCAAACAAAGTCCAACTGTACACCCCGCGTCTCAGGCTCTTAATCTGAATATCCCTCAGCCTACTCTTAGATTGCAAGTATTTCACCCCTCTCCCCTCCCACCAGGCTCTCAGGCTTAAGGGGCAATATGGGCTGAATGCTGTGCGTCGGGCAGATGTTTAGTGACATTTGTGTCTGTGTGCTTTAAGTGTGTGTGTGAGAGAGAGAGGTTGTGTTTTCAAGCCATCTGGATAGTTTTAATGGGAGTGTTGATATTAATCTGTTTAGCTGGATGGCAATAGCCAGGCATTCAGATAGAAATCACATCTTTATCATCCCGGGGATCAAAGGCGAATAAATGCAACGCCGCCCCGTGTAGATGATTATGTACGTGTGTTTATGTACGTGTGTGCTCATACTTATCCATGTGTGTGTGTGTGTGTGTGTGTGTGTGTGTATATTTGTGCACGTCGGCTATACTTGTACACATCCCTGCTCTACTATCTGACAAATCAGAGGAACAGCTGGCACGACGTAGGCCCTGCCCCAGACTGAATCTCCCCCCTTCCTCCTCCACCGAGCCCTGCCTGCTGTGTTTAAGCCACAGGTCGGGAGGCGGAGGTGTGTGGATTACAGTGGGATTGCACGTTCGGATCCAACCCCTGGTCCCACCACCATCACCACCCACCCCCACACTCCGCTCAGGATGTGCTCAGTGTTACGGTCAGCACATCACCATCTGGACACATCTCTGACATATGAACAGCTGCTTGGAGCCAGAGAGAGAGAGAGAGAGAGAGAGGGGGGAAGTGAGAGAGATCGAGAAAGAAGGGCAGCGGCAGTAAGAGGAGAAGGCAGAGAGGGGAAGAGAAGGAAACGCTCTCTCTTGTTGTCTTCTTAGCTGGTTTGAGATGAACAGACCGCTCTGGAGAAATCGTGGGACAATTGCAAACACAAAGCTCACTGTTGGTCTTTGGGTTGTGCTAAGAACATCTACTGTACTTCACTCCCTCTTCTCTGGCTCTCTCTCTCTCTCTTTGCATTTATCTCACCCCTCCTTCCCAGACAGCCTGCGGAGCCGGGCCTGGCATCGGGGCTGTCCAGACTTCTGCCTCCTGCCTGGAGGATTTATAGACTCCCCTTGTTGCTTGGCATTCTAAAATACCCTGAAATAATTCATATACAACACTGGCTGTAAGAGCCTTGCCAATGCATGTGTGCCTCTGAAGTCTGTGTGTACGCGTTTACTTGTGTTTACTACCTGTCAGGGGTCCTTCTCTTGCCGTGCTCATTCATCTCCAGCATGATCTCAGATGAGTCGAGGGGCGAGCTGGCGTTGGCATCCAGGAGGAGCTGCTCGTGTTGGGCTAGATACTGAGCCGGAGTCTGCTTGGCCAACCTGGCACAGTGGAGCAACTCTCTCTGAAGCAGGGGCAGGTTTGCCTTTAGTTGTAAAAACAAGGAGGACAAACATCTTTGGATTAGGAAAGAAATAAATCATTGTAGGAAGGATATTAATTTATTAAACTGATGTAAATGTAGAGAAGAGTGTTAAATGGACAAGAGGTGAGCTCATGGTGGAACCACAGATACATGGGGTGAGGGTGAAATAATGCCAGATTAGGGTGAGAAAAAAAAGGAGGTGATAGATGAAGAGACAGAATGAGATAAGACAGGTCCCTTGACACCTTCCCCTGCCATGTGTCTCTCTCTACGGGGTGTGCTGATGTGTATACTGTGTGTGTGTGTGTGTGTGTCAGTGCTGTCAAATAGCTCTCTCAGACCTGTCTGGTTGATATAACACAGCCATTGCTGCAATGTCCCAGATGTGGAGGATCATCACACGCCAGGAGGTCTGACACACTCACACACCATATTTAACGGACATTCAGAAACACATCTGACTGTTTTTTTGTGGGTTTTTTTGTACAACTACAGTATACACCTAGGTTTCCAGTCACAACAAGGTTTCCCTCCCTGCTCTTCTGTGAACACTCTGTTTGGAGGCACACACACACACACGAGGTCCTGAGTACTGGCCATATGGACAGCAGCACTGAGCTTGTCAACAACTAAAGACATCAGACTTGATTTAACTCACATAAAATCGGTGCACAAGTATTTACCTTCAGGAAGGGAATGACGAACGGCCGCAGAGGGAAGTTGGTGGCCTCGTGAAGTTTGGAGTGAAACTCTTCGATGGTGAGTGTGGAGTTCTGCTCAAGAGAGTGGATACAAGAAGAAAAAACAAACTCTTACAAAACACTCTCTTACAGAGGAGTCCCAAAAGATTATATTTTTTATCCTGTTCACACAATTTATATTTTATGTAAAAACAAGATACAATGTTGTGCCCACACTGTACACTATCACACACTATGCCCACACTGTACACTATCATCAAGCATAATAAGTAGATACAAAGTAAGAGGAAATAGAGACTGCTGAACAAATGAATGGATATACGGCACTGCTGTTTCAAGATTATTCAAAATAAACCGAACTTACCACCAGCCCCAGCACTAGGCTGCGCACTCTCTCTCCAATCTCAGGCGATATGTCGTTGCCAAACTGCTGCAGCGTGGTCAGGAAGCGCTTCAGTTTGCAGAGTTGCCGGGCACCGCAAGCTGGCGGGAGCTGCTGGTTGGAAAGCGAGGCCGTCGAGGACATGGCTGGCCCATTACTAAAGCCGTTAGGAGTGGAGGGAGCACCATTCAGCGATGTAGGAGAGTGGCTGCTCCCATTCAGCACTGCAGATGAACGGACAGAAGGAAGAAGACAATGTGAATTGGGTCAGTAGTTTTGGAGGGGCCTGGGGGGGGGGGGGCATCTGACAGATCTGGGGTCGCGATGAGGGCAGAAGCACGTTTATCCTGCTGATGGAGGAGTGTGTGGTTAAGACGAAACATTAGACTCAAATTTGACACCGCTCCTACAGTATGAGGCGAAATTCTGCCACTTTGACTGCACTCTGTGTGTTTGCAGTCACTTCAGCTGTCTCACAAGTGGTAACATTTGACCCCCCCCCCCCCCCCCCCCCCCACACACACACACACACACACACACACACCTCTCCCTGTAGTCTGTTCCACCATGCTGCTCCTCACCCTCTCTCTCTCCCTCACTCAGTAGGACACAACTATAAGAGGAACTTGTTAAAGAGGAGCCAAAAATAGTCCTGTGGCCTGTGTTACTTTTATTCCAATAGCAGGTGTGTAGCTAAATCTGGCCCTACACATGTCCACCAGCTGAAAGTAGATTTGCAGCTTTAAGGTTCAGAATAGACACAGCAGTCATACACATATATAATCACTCACATATTCTTCGTAATGCTGGCGCAAACAAACTCACAAATACTCACAAGCTCTCTCTCTCTCTCTCTCTCACACTCACACACACACACACACACATTTGACCTTTTCCCTTGTTTTCATATTTTCACATGACACAAAATGCACGCATCATCATAAAAAAGTTATTTTCTGAAACTCTATTCTTATGTGTATAATATCTATATTTGATTAACTAATGATGACAAACTTTCTCCCAGATTAAACATACTGTGGCCTTTTCATGTACCTGTACTTAAACGAATGCATCTTATTATTACACCATATACAAGCTTACATTTAGCATGGCAACCAAACAATAATTTTCTTACCTTTCAAAATGTATTTACATACATGCAAAACACATCAAATAACATAACATAACATATTGCATACGGGCCCTTACAAATAAAATAAAACATATCATTTGCACTCAGATGTGAGGATAAATCTATGGTCACTTTAGCTGTTCAATAGTCTAGTTCCCGTAGTTCCTCTCAGACATGCTTGTTGCCAGTCGAGGAGCCTGAACACATATGGACTGACCCATGTGATCCCAACAGGCAGCACTTGTGTTCTGGTTTTAGAGAGGGAGAGGTGCAAGGAGAGAGCTCCACTGCTGACCGCTCACCACAACAGGTGAAACAACATGGTCTGTCATTGCTATATAGGGAAGAAAGTAGTCTACATACTGCATTGCCATCCTGGCCACCGACAGCCCAACCAACTGGTAAACAACGCAGACACACACATGCACACACAATGCCACAGCCGTACTTACACATGCGCTCAAAAACACTTGTCCCAAGAGCAAGGGCATTCTGCACACCAGAAGACACACACCTGACACACAAGTGACTTCAACACATGTTCACTAGAACAGGGAAGAAACACATATTTGGAATTTCTCTCCCTTTACAAAAGCATATAACGTGTTCATGACAGTTGGCCTTTAGGCGGACAAATGACTGTGTAGTCCACTGTAGATGGCTTCTGATGGAGCTGCTGAAGTCTGTTAATCTGTCTGATTTATTACAGATGAACGGGTGAATCGTTTTAACGTGTAACAGGTCTTAAGCTCACACTGAAACGTAGTCTGTGAAATGCTGTTATATGTAACCCGCACTTTCACTTTCAAACTAAATGAAGTGCGGAGATTTTCGGGGGGATTTCTTTGCAATCATTTCACCGAGAAATGACGGGAAATGAACGGAGAGAGAGACGAGAAATGATACGCAATAAAATCCCCGACTGGAATCATGCGATTAAGGTATATGATACGCATCGTAACCTCTTGCTCACAGGTTGCCCTAATTCAGCCAAAATGGCGTTTGACCTGCAGATGACTATCTGGAATGATGTAAATACCGTCTCGTGTAACTATGTCCTATATTCTCTGATGCTTACTGTGAAATAAAGAGTTAAAGCTGTTCCAGCGATGGGCCGCTGGTCCAGCACGCCTACTGCCTCGCTGTTTTTCTCACACCTGCCTGGTTAAATGCCTGCTGACATGACTCTTCAGCACAAAAGGATCATCTTCAAGTCAAAGAGAACATGTATCTCACAGCATGTACGCTAAACATCTGTGGTTAATGTACAGCTAATGTAGTAGAAGTATTTTTTAAGTATATGATGACTTAAGATGACATTAATCTTAAAGTAAAGTCAAAATTAGCACAGTTCCTTACTTGATTTACTTGTAGTAGGGGTGAATGAAGCATTGCGATTGGTTGCTTGGCTGACAGCCGGGGGTGGAGGAGGCATGGTGGGTGGGGTGGACCTGGGCTGGGTTTTCACATCCGCAGGTGAATCTGGCATTGTTCCAACCTTCTGCACTCTGCTACCTGTTGTACGAAAGGAGAAAAAGAAAAAGAGAAACAGACAGAGTCATCAAGATGGAGTTCCAGCATGGAAAAAAGGAAGAACTTTCAAAGTGGAGACAGCTGGTTTAAGAAGAGAGCACTGACATTTTCACCTGAGAACCATCGATTGTTTCCCTTAAACCAAAAGCCTCATAAAAGCAACCAAAACAAATCAATGCAGGGAGTGGAAATGAATCCAAACTTGTATTGTGTCTCTCCTGTTGGAGATTCATGGGCCTGGGAGACATACAGTAACACCTGCTCACTCGCTCAGCTGCTACTGACTGAGACCCCCCTACTCCACCACTCCCCCATTCCTCCTCCCTCTCTCTCTCCTTCACGCACACACACTCCATGTAGCTCTGACATCCCAATCAGTGCCCCTCCACTGTAACCTCCAACCCCCAGACACACACACATTCACATGCACGCACACGCTCCTCACTCCTCCCCGCCTGTCCCCTCTTGTCCCCTAGTTCAGACAGCCGGCTTGACAGCCAGTGACAAGTGCAGCTGGATCTGCTGCTGTCCATCACCGTGGACTTGCTTTCAGCAGATCTCCGTCCTGCTACCAGGAGGTACACTGTCCTCTGCCAGACACCCTGCCAGGCCCAAACAAGGCAAGACCAGGCTCTGTGGTGTGAAGGGACATGAGAAGAAAACATGACATTGGGTGGATGTTCCACGAGCCATGAGCATTTGTGATGCCTTACATTCTGTGTTTGCGGCCTCAGGTGGTCTACACATTACAACCTGCCTCGTACAAAAAAGATCATTTGCAAAACAGCAGGCTCCAAGTCAGACTATATTGTATATATACTGTATAAATAAGCAGCAGATCTATTATTCAATGAGCTGAGAGTGTTGACTGTCTTTCTGTGTCCGTCTGACTGTTGGCAGCTGCTGGAACCAGATCTTTCTGCAATGTAAACCTGAGCTGAGAGGTGTGATGACTTTTGCAGCCTGTGAGAAGATAGCTTTAGAGTATGTGTACGTGTGCGTAACTGGCAGAAAAACAATGAAAACAGCTTGAGCATGGTTTACATATTAGTACAGAAACGTGTCTACTTCTGCACTGGTGCTACACACCACGATTAAGTGTGGTAAACATATGCATTCATAATGAGAGAGCAAAGAGAATGGGGCCCTTTTCTATTATCGAGCAAGGCAGATGTAAACCGCATTGTAGACTTTATGTGGCATTCATTGATTCGCAATAACAATAAAACAACTCTCTTCACTCCGTTTCTCTTTTTCTCGCTTTTATTTGACTCCTAAAGCACTACGGGAGAAGAGGGGAGGGAAATTAATTCTGTCTGTTCTCTAAAATCCAAACAAAAGCCAATCAAAACTCTTATTTCATATCTCATATACAGTATAATAGAGGTCACTGCCAGAGCAGCCCTATCATGGCAATGGGGCTTCTACAAGTAAAGGGGTTATTAGTCATCAGTGAGTATTCTTTGTTAAAATAATAAAAAATTATACCACCGCCACATTTAAAACCAAAATAGCCAAAGACCTCGTGGACACCCGAACACCTCCTTCACAGCTGTAAATGTATTTGAGTCAAATTGCTTTAAAATAATGCTCTTTTCATTTCAGCCAACTGTGAATCCAATGTTTGCCACAGCCTATTTCTGAGCGCTCATGTAGATGCGTTCAACAGCTGGTGTCTGTATTTAAAGAGTGCCACTCTGGAGTGTGCTGCACGAGGGCCATTGACACAGTGATCCTCAAGAACACGAGGAGCACTCCGCTGTTTGTCCCATGCGAGGCGCTCCGAACATAAACACACAAGGTTGTAGATCGAGGCAGACATAGGGATGGCTGGTATAAATAGATGCAGCCATTCTCTTCTGAGCAGCTCTAAACACACAAACAAGCTCTCTGCGCCACTGAATTGGTGGGCTGCTTCCTGCAGGGGAGCCATATGTTTCAGTAAACCTCCTCTTTGATCAAATTTAGTGTGCAGCACGGACTTAAAGTACATAAAGTATGCATCCTAACCAAAAAAAAATCCTAACATGCGTTTAGAATATAGTTTTTACCCACATTTCCGAAATCCCGACCCTTTTCTCACAACTGTAAACACAAACTTCAAGCTACGTTCACAAAACCTCTGACTCTTCTGGCAAAATCAAAACAAATCGCCTCAAAACTGTTTTCATTTGTGCTCAAATCAAACAGTGCCTTCAGGTCATACACACAGCCAAACAGTATATAAACACAACTGAGCAGTTGCTACAAATGGAAACAACACATGTAGCTAGGAAAATGCCTTTATTGTGTATAAAGGAATTGAATACAAAAAAAAAAGTATATTCACAACTTAGCCCAGAACATATTGTATAGTCTAAGTAGTGAAAGTACTAATTTTGCCTCAGCATCACATCTCTGTGCTGGGTCGCGGTCATAGACCTTCCACCTCCGTGCAGAGAAGAACTCTGCTGGGTGGAGGAAAGGGGAGTATGGTGGAAGACAAACATTTATGAATTGCTGGTTGATGTTGAGCGGCGCACGCAACCGGATTCTATTCTAGTCAGTTGGTTTAATCACACCATTAGAAACAAGTGTGAGCAAGTTTGAGTCGTTGTGTGCAAACGATGACAACTGTGTCGTAGCCGTGCTCAGCTTCTGCCGCCCGTGTTTACCGGCTTGCAACACAAGTGCATCACAGTGCAAACTGTGTTTTTAGCGAGCATGTACGAGTCGATACAAAATACTTTAAGCAATCATAAAGAACCGTTCTAGGCTGCAAAGTTTCATTTAATCTGTAATGACTGACCTATTAAGAGTCTGAGGCTACCCTCAAAAGAACAAGAACTGGACCCCATGTGACAAAAAAGCAAGTGCAAATTAATCAACGCAACTATTTTGTCACTTCCTCGAGAGGAGAGGAGAGGAGAGGAGAGGAGAGGAGAGGAGAGGAGGATAAGGATAAGTGGACCTTTCTGTCTGTGTGTCTGCTCCCACCATGGGATTATAGACAGCTGTTTAATCTGACCAGCTACAGGGACAGGGCACACACACACACACACAGTGGATTTCACTTTTAATGCATTAGGAAGTCATGCTAGGTCTGCCACCCCATCTGTGGCCATTTGTGTTCCCACATTGTGCTTTGTGCTGAAGGACGAAACAGTCCAACTAAAACAGAGCTCTGTGGTTAAGGCCCAGGTCTGGACCACGCTCCTGTCTGCATAGCTGCTCCCATTTCCGCACCACAGGTTTTTATCTGACTCTCTGAGAGGAGCCACTTTGTGATCAATAGAGCTGAGAATAGATCCGCTCAGGATACAGAAGCATTGCTGTTTATCCCAAACACTCTACGCTATTGAATATCATGCAGAAAACAAAACTGTATTATACAGTCATAACCTACCTCTCTGTTTGCGTCTGTCTATGTTTCTACGACTCTCTGAACAGCTGTATGTCTGCACGTTTGACGTAACTGGGGCTAAAAGATTGCTCACCAGTGAAACAGTCTGCAGTCTCAGTTCTAAAAATGTTCTCTGTCTTCTACTCTCCCCTTGTGCCATGATGAAATAAGATGAAAAACAATTCACTGTGAGGCACACGAAACCACAGATCATATATTGTACTACTGCACACACACACACACACACACTGCACAGTGGTTTGTCAAACTTTCTGAAGCTGTCTTGGGGTTTCATTATAGATTTAAGTCATATGCCTTCACTATACACAAATAAATACTATCGTGTAATGACAAGCCACTAGAATGCTATTCAGATGCATTTTGCTCTCATTTCACATTGGCATACGTCCGTGTGTTGACTGTATGCATATCTGTGTGCATGTGTGTCCGTGCTTCCACTGGAAATACAGCTGCAACTTATTAGCTTCGGCTAACCACCGCAGAACAGTCCCCTTAAATCCCCCCTGTCTATTCAATCTCCTACTCCGCGGAGACTCTCGTCAGTGACCACATAGCCCTAAAACTCTCCCTCTGTCTCTCGCTCCTTACATCCCTCGCTCCCTCCCACTGTAATTCCCCCAGTCTCCAGGAATGCTGTTGTTTTTAATTTCTCCCAGCTGCTCTGGCTGGCTGCCCGGCCGCCTGCCTTCCCACATCTGTTCCCTATCAGGCCGCTGAGGAGTCCACACAAACAGAGCCTGAGCCCCCTGGCCCCCAGCCTCCCACCAGGCCTTCATATCAAAACATGGGGATTGTAGCCCTGTGTCCTGGATCTAAAGACTTCAGGATACAGCACCTACTGCATCCTCCACTGCCATACAACCAGCACACATGCCATTCAGAAAGAAAGACTGCTGACATCAGTAGTCATATCCCTGCGACCTAGAGCAATCTACAAAAAGTGCTGCCTTGATGCCTTGTTATCAGTGTGAAGTCTGAACTGTGTCCCAGGTAAGATGGGAGCGTGTGTGTGTGTGTGTGTGTGTGTGTGTGTGTGTGTGTGTAAGATATATATATATATATACATTTGTGTGTCAGCACACAAGCTGCTTCTGCAGACAGATCCCAGACTCCACTTCATCTTGAGCTGATTTAGAGTTCAGAGGCTTTACAGCTCTCACTAATGACAGGGTGGGAGACAGGCCTGTACAGTGTGTGTGCGCAAACACACACACACACACACACACACACACACACACACACACGCACTAATAGATACATGTTTGCTGGATGCATATGCTCATGCTGCTGACACAAACACATACTTTCCCCTATGTTACTTGAGAATCCCTGTGATAGTACACATGCAGCGCCGGCTGAGCAAACATGCTGAACAAAAAAAAAAAAAAAGAGCAAAAAATTTAAAAAAAACAAACCGGGGGGAGTGGAGGGGTTCTCCTTAATAAGCACTGACAATATCCCTCCTGTCTTTGATCAGATTACCATGAGCAAATCAATGACAAGGCGCCAAGTCAAAAGCTTCAAACACTTTCCTTTAAAACGGGCAAACGGGCGAGAAAAACAAAGATAACTTGAGGACAGGCAGGGAGTGAGGATAGATAGAAGACAATCCAGAGCCAGAGGTGCTAAGGGTAGAGGAGCTGTACTTCTGTCTCTCTGAGCTGCAGGGATCCTGTCATACACTGCTTATATCTGTGAAAGCTGTTATTGATGTAATTGTATTGAAGTTCTAGCGACCATCTGTTCTCCTTTGGGAGGGCCTGGCTCCTCTCGTCGGCAGTGAAGTGGTTATGTGCAGCATATCACTGCTGCCGACGTGCTCGCAGAGAAAAAACTTCCTTTTCAGATTTTCCCAACGGCTGCTAATAAAATCCAGATGCTAGACTGGAGCTGTTTCTGCCTCTCTCCCTCATCGCTCCTTCCTCCTTCTCTCCTCCCTCTCCATCTTCTGTCCTTCTACATCTCTTCTCTTAGTCCCCACTCCTCCTCCTCCTCCTCCTCCTCCTCCTCTCCCTGCCCCTGTCCTTCTACATTGCTAATCATTTATTTTGCTCTTTTCATCTACCTCTCCTCCTTTTCCTCCCCTCCCTCCTTCCCTCCCTCCACCCATTGCAATCCATCCATCCTCGCCGCCTTCCTTCTCTCCAGCCACTAACCCAGAGCCATTCCTAAATAAAGGAAAGTATTTGTGACATTCGGCCGGGGCGGCTGTGCCAAGAACAACTCCCTGGCTAGCCAGACACATCTGGAGTGTGTTAGGAGTGCACTGGGCACCGGTACCAACACTGGTTATCCCACCACATGTACACACACAGAAAACGGTCACAAATACTGGACCGGTGGAATCATATACAAACTAGACCACATACATTTTCACAATGACTAGCTTGTTGTTTTCACATGGTGAAACTGTAATTCTTGTTGCTCTCCAGACGGCCCGGCAGCTGTATGCACAAATTCTCTGCTGTGCTTGTTTCTATGTTGAATACACTTCCTCAGCAGCAGTAGAGGAATGCAAAGTTTAGCCACATAATTGTGCACGTACACGACTACTTGCATGTATTCTCTATATGCATGTGAACTACATTGGAGTGCACGTGTAGTGTGATCCTGCGTGTATCTGTGTGTGTGTGTGTGTGGCTCTAGGCTCTCTGTGTGAGAGGAGTTGAACACCTGAACATCAATAACTGTCATGTGGGCCACCTGGGACCCCACAGCCAGCTTGCACCATGGGCACACAGCCATCACCAGCACAGCTGCCACAGAGAGAGAGAGAGGGGAGAGATATGGGGGAGGAAGTAGGAAACAAGAAAGAAAGAGAGACACACACACACACACACACACACACACACACAGGCGGCTATATGAGGAGGTGACTGCGCATATACATCTGGGAATGGGTCAGAGAGACAGAAAGGCAGACAGGCACGAGCAGAGAGGAGGATTTACATGTAGCTTCTGCTCTGCATGATAACTCTCCTTTGTTGCTTCTCATCTACATCTTCTCCTCCTCGTCCTGTCAGCCGTGCGCCTAATTCTGCCAGCTGAGAGCTCAGCCTGAGGCTGCCACGTCTCAACATCAGATCAGATTTTCTTTCGTCATTCCTCTCTCAGATGAGCTTAGTTAGCGGGCTCCATCAGACATGTCATAATTCATTTTTAATATCAAACAGACTATTGATATACAGGTATGAAATAGAGTTCTGCTCGAGACTTAAACTTTGAGATCTGACCTGATGCAACCCGACAGGTAAATTTGAGACCTGAGCTCGAGACTTGAAGCTGTGGTTTTGTTTTATTTCATCCCACTGAGCATTACATATCTATTTGCGACACATAGATATACATGGATGCAGATGGTTGGCACTGTAAGAGGAAGAAAAATGAATTTCTTAATGAATTACATTTGAAAATATTTGGTTTGATTACTACCTGATCTGGAGAGCAACCGTTTCTGCAAAAGTATCTGGTTTGGCTTCACGAACGAATCACGTTGGGAATTACCGCCTTTGATCACCTCGAGCGTCTAGCATTGACTGCTTTGATCAATAACCAATAACCAATCAGTCAAGTCATAAACATTTCAATAGCACATAAATCATCTGTCAGGGAATGTTCAGAATGAGTGCACTTTTATAAATAAGCTCTCCCGACCAAACACCTGCAGCCTCACCCAGCACCAATTAGCTCATCAGGCTTTTAATTACTCTGTTAATTGCATACAGGCAGCATGAAGGGCAGCCTGGGAATAGGGCAAGAAGGGGGGCCTCCTGAGGACCCAGTCTGACAAGCCTGACGAACAAAGAGGAGGTTTTTCTACCAACAGCAGCCACAACAGAGCGGCTCTGGAGGCTGGGAGGAGAAGCGATCCAGGAGCGATCCGAGTGACATCACTTCCTGTTCTGATCAGTTATCGGTCATCAACAACGGAGGCCGAGACTGTGAACCAAGTGAGGAAGGTTGCCGAGAGCAGTTATGAGTACATCTGTGAGCGGCTACACTACATCTGGATTAGTTCATGTTGGTCATAGGAGAGGGGGGGGTTGAGAGGAGCAAGCGTGGGAATGTCCCACTGTTCAGTTTAGGGGCATGTGGGCTCGGTGCATTTGTGGGAGAGTTAGACTAGAGTCTCCACAGAGTGACCTGTCTGTCACAGAGCTCTGCTCTAACACAAACATCCTCTAAACTCAGGACCACGACGCGGCCGACATGAGAAAGACAGCACAAGGCATGAGAACCTCTGTCTTATCTGCCATTTGATTCTTCATCCTCAGCAAACGTCTGTATCTTATTGATCTCATCAGTGTATCGGTCTCGCCGCCTGTCTGTCTGTCTGTGTGTCTGTCTGTCTGTCTCTCCCTCGCAGCAGATGTCCTCCCTCCCGTTTCTTCCAGGAGCAGTGTTTGAGGAGGTGTATCCAGGAAACAGTGGCCGGGCAGCTCACTTCCTGTGTGACAGGTGTGCGATGGAGGCCTGACAGCTGCTGTCCTGCTCTCTCTTTCCCTCTCTGTGTTCCTCTCTCCTGTTTCTCTCCCTCTTTTTTTTTTTTTTTTTTCAGCCAGCTGCAGCAGAGAGCAGCTCTGTTTGTTCTTACGTCACCGCTGCTGCCTGCTGATTTATGGAGCACAAAATACTTAGATTTGACCCTGGCAACACACACACACACACACACACACATACACGCACGCACACACACCGCGGCAACTGCAGCATCTCCGTCCTTCCTCCTTATAACGCCCCCCCCGACTCGAACGTGTGAATCGTGGCTCCCTGTTTTTCCTCCTCTCCGCTCTTACGCTGTGCGCGGCGTTAAAAAACCTGACACTGAGCTGTCACTTACAGCTAAGACAGGCAAACAAACAGCGGATTAGTCATTCTCCTGCTTGATGTCATGTATTTCATTTCATTCAGTGTTAAATGTCTGCTCTGTCACTATGGAGCTGTCAGCGCTGACAAAACTGTCTGTAGCCTGAACTGCTCCCCAGCCTGCCAGCGCTCTCATGTCTCTTCATTTGGCCCGAAGGCACAGTAACAATAGCTCCTGACATTAGCCAGGCATGGGTAGGGTGTTCTGTGTTATCCTGCAGGACCCCATAGGTTTCACACATTGACTCACACACACACACATAAGCCACTGGGAAACAGAATGTGGTGGAGATAGAGAGAGAGAGAGAGAGAGAGGGAGAGAGGGAGAAGGTGGGCGGTTGAGTAGGGGGGCATTCATGTGACAGGTTAGAGAGAAGCTTTGACAGTTTCTCCATTTAGCCTACAGCCAGCTCATGCTGGAAGCTGCTGAAATAAATACCAGCTACTCCTCTGGGATACCAGCCGACTACGGGACGCCGTCACAAAAACAGAGCGAGCCAGCGAAGAAGAGAGAGAGAGAGAGAAAGAGAGAGAGAGAGAGAGAGGCTTGTGGTGCCAATAACATGCTGATTAAGTGAGCTAATTGGCAAATTAAGATGACCCGCTGTCATGTCGTGGTCAGAGTAAGTGGACGGCTGTCACAAAGGAACTCTTTGTGATTCATAAGACGTTTGAAAAAGTCTGTTTGAAGTTAGCGTATGAACACTTTACTGTAATTCCCAACTTTACTGCATTAACATTGCGGCTAATTGAAAGGTCAATTAGTGACAGTTTTATAATTTGAAGAGGGAAAGCTGAAGGCTGAAGCAGAAATGGACTCTGAGGATTAACGTCTCTCAACAAAACGTTGTGTTTGTTTTTTTGGGGAACGTTCAGAAGATTAATGGCGCGTCTGATGACAGTTCATTTGATCATTTTCATCGTTTGTGTTTTGTTTTAGTTTCCGTTTGGTGTCAGGGACTGAATGATTAAAGCGCAGAGCAAGCGTAAAGCACTCATTTATGAATCCAACACATACTGCAGTTCTCAGAGGGCGATCCTGTAAAGTCTGTGGTCTCCGGGCACAATCACAGCAGCCCTGTTTATGTGAAAGACCACAGATCTATGTAGAAAACCTCTCCGTTGAATGATAACTCACAGAGGTCAGAGCGTGTTACTAATGGGATGATCTCTCTCTGAGGCAGTACTTGAAAGACTGAGTGGAAAGCATCAAACACACCTCGTACGCGCCCGCTGAGGCTCCTGGTGACTTTAAATGCCAGCCGATAAACTCGCTCCTCAAAGTGACCACTGCTCTTTGACACATCACTAAGATCTGTGACCTTCCTCCCTCTGCACTTCAAATACCCCCTGAGAAGCCAAAATGTTTATTTCCTGGTGAAATTAGTGCTTTACACGAACAATACTTTTATGTGTATTGGTAGAGTTTGTTTGGATGTGTGTGTGCAGAGACACACAGAGAGAGAGAGAGAGAGGCAGAGGAAGGAAGGCTGGAGCCGAGATTAAGGTCTGTACAACTAACTGGTAACACAACGGCACTCAATGGCTCAGCCTCCCATTTGAAGAGAGACGGAACCATCTGTGTGGCACAGGATCTGTTTCCAGGAGATAACGGCTTTTTTAAATTTCACAAATACTGTACACGGAGAGAGCGAGAGAGAGAGAGAAAGGGAGCGAACGCGAGAGACGTGCCTTCCTTCCCAATCTGTGTGCACGCTCCTCTGTTGCAGCACTTCCTCAGACGTCCAGAGAGAGGACTGCTTTGGATTGGAGGCCTTAATAACTTCAGTCTGTGTTCCTTTGTGCTTGTTTACTCCCTGCCTGTGATAAAGGCCTCGTCGTGGGGGCAGAAGGAAAGGGAGGGATTCATTATGTCAGGTAGCGGTGGCGATATGAACTTCCCATTTTCTCTGTTGGCCTGTCCATTTGGCTTGATTAAAACACAGCTCAGCGCTCCCGTAGATTAGTCCAGCTGTTTCCTGTGTCTGACTCTGATCTGAACACACTTCCTACCGTGAAGTAGAGGGGTCGGGAGGGGAGAAGGTGCTGGCCGGGGAGAATGGGACAAGGAAGAGATGGGGGTCAACAGAAGGTCAGGGGTCGGTGGACAAGTGAGGAAGTAAAAGGTGAGGAAGGAGAACAGGAGGTGAAATAGACACAAGGACAAGGAAGGGTGGAGGAGGAAGTGTTTTTTCTCTCTCAGGAGTAGCTGTCAGCAATTCAGCTTTACGTACGGTACATGCAAATTAATCGATGTTGTGACATTTATTCGCAACCGCATTCACGACGGAGCTTTGCTGTGCACTGGAAATGTGCCTCCCCTTTTGAAATACGTAATTGAGGATTCAATTTGTCAGCGCTATATATGTGGGAGTAATTTTAGTTAAAATGAGGAGTCAATCCAACAAGTAATTTTCACAAATGCTCAGCCATAACTATCACAGGTAAGGAGCGTTTCACCTGCTGTGCATGCTTGGAAATCCAAACAAAAGAAACCAGATAATTCAAGTGGATGCAAAACAGCATCATGACTAACTAGGAAGAAATGGAGTGTGTGTGTGTCACTATATGTTATTCTTGGGAGTATGAGTGGATATGTGCACATGTAGGGAAGCGAATGAGCAAAAGAGAGAAAAAGTGATATTTCACACACACATTTGGGGTTTTACTTGGCCTCCGCCCTCAGCTCTGCTCCCACGCTGTGGCGTCAGCAAGCCAGCCATCCAGCGAGATGTGTTTCTCATTCCATCAGATGTTGGGAAGCTGTTCGCTTCTCCGCTCTAGTCTCTGACATTCTCCATCTCCCCCGAGAGGCTGGGCAGCCTTGTCACAGTAATGTCAAACACATGTGGAACAGACCAGGGTAGAGCAGACCAACACACACACACATACACACACATACATAGGACGGAGGATGGAGCAGAAGGCGGCCAGAACCACACTGGTCTTTCCCACTGTGTATTAGGATAAACAGCGGTGAAACCATAGAGATGCAGCGCCGGGAAAGTCACTTCATCACCCATATTTACAGAAAATCACTAATTCACACGCTTTAACTGTACAGTGTACACCATGTTTCTGCAGAAGATTGACTTTAATTAGTCAGCCAGAACACAGAAATACCAAAGAACTACAGTGAAAGTCAAATAACCCTCGTAACTCTCCACAACATTTCCCAGTCTCCTCTTTAAAAACCATCCCAATTTAGCGGTCTGCCTTTTTTTTTTTTTTTTTTTGCTTCTGTCATGAGCACACACACTAGCAGGGCGTCATTGGTACGAACACTCGTATTACCAACAATTATGGCTTCCTCAGTTTCTGCAGTTTCCATTCTTCTGGAGCGCGTTCTCTACGATACAAGCAAGAGGATCTACTCTTGTCTGTTATTTTGAAATTATCTATTAGAGGCTAATGGTCTCACCCTGGAGGCAAAGCTAAGTGATTGCCTACAATGTGCCAAACTGAGGAAAACAGTCCACTATTTGTGAGTGACGCAAATAAATAGACAACTTGGGAGCACAGAAACATAAAGAAACGCTTCAGAAGGCACAAATATGAGCTCTACACACGTCATTTGGTGTATGTTTCTATAAGAATAGAGCCTCTATTTACTATAGGACCGTGGCACAGTGAGGACGTCACACACCACATAAAAATAAATAGGCCACACACACACACACACTGTGTAACTTTGTGTTATAAACAACCTGATTACAAGTTAGGGCTCATTTCCTGTTTAGTTTTACCTAACCTACCTTACCTTAAACCTCTTTAGTTCAACAGTTCACGACTAACATGTGACAAGGACTAATTTTCGCATGATATTAGATATGTTTGTTGACTTTCAGGGGGCCCATACATACACAGACGCGTACACACACACACACACACACACACACACACACACACACACACAGAGGCCAGTCGCTGGCTTGTGTCGACCGCTTGGCTTCTCTTGTTTGTGATGGCCCAGGTGTCTGAGTTGTGCTGACCACCTGACCGGCTCGCTGTGCGCTCACAGCTCGCGCCCACCCTTTGCCATCTGCTCCACTCATTAATTAGGAGACAGCCAGTTTCACCTGCACTGCCTGCATTTAGATTACAATAATTACCACACACACACACACACACAAAGCACGCTCAACAAGCCCACACACTCATACAGTAAACACGTAAACACAGAGCCCAGCTCCTGCAGCATCAAGTCACAGTGTTGAGTCTTTTTACCTGCACCAGATGACACTGTTAGACTGAGACGATGAAAAACAGTAACAGCTTTCAGCATCTCTTTTTTTTTTTTTTACTGTAATATCTAACTCACTGATAAACTATCTGGTTAACTCTGGCACAAGGACGAGTACAGAAAATATTACGTCTTTGATACCCTGTTTGCAAAACATTAGTCAAGACGTGCCTGAAATAGCAGCAATGAATCACAGAACAATAAAAGAACAAGAGCAGAAGTCATCATGAAGCAAAGAGAAGTAAAGACGTCTTTCTTCTATCTGTCATTAAATAACGGGGGCTGTCAGAGCTGACCCTCTGCCGGCTTGTTTCTTCGCCTGATGCTGTATTTGTGGAAGAAAACAGGTACTCTGCTTTCTTCTAAAAGTCCTGCGGTGTGTTTCCTTCTGTGTATAAAACAGCAGACATCCCATCCGTGCACCTGTGGTGGATGGGAACTGAATAAACACTCGGCAGACTGGGGTCATAATGAATGGCCTGCCTTTTAAGAGAGCTACTTAATGATGAAGTGGGGACATCTGCCTTAGCAGGAGGCTGGCCCAGCCCAGCTGAGAGATGGGGCGGCCCGGCAGTGGAAGGAGAGTGGCTGAGACGCTCGCTTGGTGGTGATGGAGGTATAATGTGCGGTGAGGCAGGGTGTCTGCACTGCGGTTTCACCTCTGCAACCTCCCATCCATTGTTCGAGACTATTATCAGCTGTTCAATTATTCAGATGATATTTACCAGGGCCAATTATACAGGGCCGTGTCCTGCAGAGAAAATGGCCTGAGTGTTTTACTGTTGCACTCACAGGCAGGAGAGTGCGCTGCTGAGGCTGTTCAAGTAGGGGGTAGAAACCTTTGGCTGGACTTGTTTCTTCTCAGGGAGTGTCCCCACAGTCACAAGGGGTTGCTATAAATTATCCACCATGATTTCAGCTTTTGTACTCACTTCTCACTTGTGTTTATTTCCTTCGGTTGCCATAGTATTCCTGTTAAACACTCCCTCTTACCTCCTTTTTTTTTTTTCTTAAAGAAAATGTCTCCACAAGTTGCTATCATTAGTAACGTAAACACCCCACACTCACCAGAAAAGATCAGTCTTTAGGACACTTATTTCTGGCGATGCGCTGCACTGCGATCAACAAAAAAAAAGGTGGAGGTGGCTGCTCTGAAGACTTCAGTGCAAGGTAAATGTTTAAATTTATCTCTTCGCACCCATCACCTCCATCCAGTCCAGGTGGACACCAAGTTCATGGAGACCAAAGATTTTGCGTCATCACTTTGTCTCAGCATCACTTCGATGTGCAGCACAGACTGATGGGGCAAACAAGACATGAAGTCTGTCTCCGCCTCAGCAACTATAAAGTAACAATAAAAAGCTAAAGAAAGAAAGCTAAAGACCTATTGGACCTTGATAATTTTTTTTTATTATTATTATTATTATAATTATTGTGTGATATGCTACAGTTTCCATGTCAATATCTCCATATCTATTATAAGCAAGAATTTAAAAATAAGAAATTTTCTATTTCACTTGTGTTGTTTCACTATATTTAATATCTTAAACCCTCCAAAGACAATTTAATATCTAAAAAGATTAAAATAAAGTGGATAGAATAACAGAAAAAAAATATATATCTAGAGAGGTAAAGGATATGGACACAGTATAGTCTGGTTTGTAGGGCTGCAAACATCATTATGTCCAGAATGTCAGAGTTTAAACATGACATATTTTAGCAGTCTGAGCCTTTAAATATGAAACACAAACACCCAGTGTGCGCTCCTGCAAGCCATTTAAGAAACAGCACACGCCAAATAACAAACGATTCGCTTCAATAAAGTCGAGTTTGCAGGTTGTACTTACTTTGTGAAGGTCGAGGTCAAGCTGAGGTAATCGTAGCGGTGATAATCCACACCGGATAGTTTCTAAAACAGCTTTTATATCGTCTCAATCCTCATTATTTGGATAAAAAAAGAGGGTAAAGCCTTTTTGCTAAATAGTGGGGGAAACTATTCAGGTGTTATCTCCTCTTTTTTTTCTTGTTTTGTTTTTTTGTCTTGTTTTTTTAAATTAGTTTTATAAATGAAGAGAGGAAGGAGAGGCAGAAGCCAGAGTCTGACACAAAAGAAAATGTTTAACTTTCCTTTGGGGAGTTCAAAAAGGGGTCTTGACTTTCCAGGTTTTATAAATTATGAGGTATTTCTCTTCTCGGTTATATCGACAAAAAAAAAAGGGAAGAAATGAAATCAAAGCCAGGGCTCTTGGGTCCTCAGCACACTGATGTCTTTGGTTTTGCAGTCTGTTTTTGTTTTTGTGTTTTTATATTAAAAAAAAAAAAAAAAAGGAAACAGCTTCTTCTTGTTAAAGATGATGTTTAAAAAAAAAAAATCACAACTTGTCCCGGTGATGTAAATCCGCTCTCTTTTTCATTTTAACCACCACAGATACAAGAAATAAAAGAAGAAATAAGACAGCTTCAGTCGCGGAGACGTCCTCTGTGCGCGCAGTCCTGTTCAAAACAAACCAAACTATTTCTGTTTGTCTACCACTGTCCACAAATCCTCTCGTGTGTAAAAAGAAAACAAGGCGAAATGATCAAGATGCGGATCCTCTTGTCTGCAGGGTGCGTCTATTATTCCTCCTGTGACAACTTTCAAACCCTCTGCTTTAGTTCACAGTTGAGCCACAGTCCGAGCTGTCAGGAACAAGTCCCTTTATACATCCGCTGAGACAGAGTCGACTCCCCTTTTTTTTTTAATAAAAAATAAAAAATGTGTGTTTTCTTTCTTTCTTTACAGCCTGTGGACACTCCGCTGCTCTACTACCACGTTTCTCTGTACGGTCCTTCTCCTCCTCCGACGCGCGGATCCTCCGCCGACCTGCCTTCAGATGGTGTTAGAAAAGACTCACTTCTCCCGAAGAAAATCGCAGCCGAGCATATTTGAAGCTCTCTCTCTTCTCTTCGTCTATTGATTTTTTTCTCTTTCTCAGACTTGTGTGTTTTGTCTTCACACTGATGAGTGGAGCAAAACGGGCCCACTGTAACGCAGTAACCGCGGCTCTCTCCTCCTCCTCCTCTCTCTCTCTCTTTCTCTCTCTCTCTCTCTCTGTGTCCTCGATGTAGCCTTCTGTCTGCGTTTAAACACCATCTGGAGCTCCTAACCTCTCTCTCTCTCTCTCTCTCTCTCTCTCTCTCTCTCTCTCTCTCTCTCTCTCTCTCTCTCTCGGGTACCATCAGAAGCAGGAGCTGGCAGCTATTGTACAGGAATCCTCTCTAAATTGAACAAGATCCAAATTTGAGAGTGAAAAAAAAAAAAAAAAAAAATCTCATAGAGGTGCACAAAATTATTAAGATTATTCCACTGGAGGCTAAACAGACTCTATATCACAGAAAAATACGCACATGAAGGGATTATTGGGTACAAAAATGTCTATTTTTACATTTTTACGCAGTGATAGATGCATAAATCAGACTATATTATGTGCATGCATGGCTGCCATAAATATTTTTATCCTGTGTAATTACTTCAGATAGGAGCACGCTCAAATAAAAAAAAAAAGCAGTCCCGCTGTCTGCCCGCGGGGGCCGCTGTTTCCTCATATCAGGACGACGGGGACAACGAGGGGAGGCAGAGCAGAGTCCATAAGACTGCAGCCTTTATTTACTTTATTTAGCACTTGGAAGAAAAAAAAAATACAAGATCAGCTTTACTGAGAGCTGAATGAATGCAATGTGGACAAACACACAGTAAATACTGCAGAGCTTGTAAAATGTGGCCTATAAAGGTTTCATTGTGTTGTCAGGTGTCATTCAGTAAACAGTCAGTTGGTTGGGCTGATGATTTATTTATTTATTTATTTATTTATTTACTCAGGGACAATGCACATTGATCAACACGTCTGTAAATGAACCAGTGTTCTGGAAGATAGCATTTGTTATGTATAGAAGGCCTAAAAAGTATGATGATGATTATCATTAATTTCCTTTTTTTTAATCACTCTGCACATATGCATAGTATCTAACTTTATAGTACACTTAACCTACATAAATACGTACATTTTATTATTGCTGCACATTTATATTTGACTCTTGCAATAGCTCATTCTTTCTAAGGTGACACACCTGTCCAAGGACAGCAGATTAGGCTACAAAGAATTTGTTGGTAAATCTGTCAATATATATATATTTTTTTGATTAATCAGTTAAACATGCTAGAAAATACTGAAATTTGTATCTGTCTATATGTATGACTGCCTGCTAAAGCATGCTTGCTTTGTAAACAATATAAATCCTGTTATAAAACCGAGAAAAGCATCAAAAATTTAAAAAGCGAAAAATTGTTGCAGGTTAATATTTTGTCAATTAGCTAATTTTAGTAATCGACTAATCATTTCAGCTCTCCTGCGGATGAAAAATAGACTTTTGGCACCTGTTTTTGGTGCACTACCACTAAACAAACAACCAAAATTAGTCAGACAGAAATACACAGAAGCAGGTACATCTGGTACCTCTATATGAGAATCCTCCACCTGTCCTGTGTTTGCCCCACCCACCTGCCCTCTCTCTATCTCCCTCTGGCGGGCACACACACGCACACACACACACACACACACACACACACACACGCCCATAAACACACGTACACACACACATAGCCATAGAGGTGGACAGAAGACAAAGCTGACACCCTCCTGACCCCTCCTGTGTCTACAGAACAAACAGAAGCAGCTTGTAAAGTACACACAGACAGCTGCTCTGCCCTAACTCCAGTCTCACCAGCCTCGAACACAAATGCTGCATTCACGTTGAGCCAGGAGGACTTTTGAAAAACGCTCCAGTACTGATTAAATAATGTGAACAAGCATGCAGGGGGAAGCCCCGGTGCTCTTTGATTGGATCATAACTGTGTCCCTACCCCTGCTCATAAGAAGAAATGGCTTCAGGTAAACTGAGGTGTGCCAGTGTTTTTATTCCAACCACAGTTTGCAGATTTACTGCAAAGCTGCTGTAAACCCCGACAAACACAAACACACTTAGACATACCAATATCACACGCATAAACAGATGCACAGACCATTACAAGCTGGGTCTGTCAGAGGCAGTGTGTGTTTGCACCATGGTGAAAATACAGTTGTCAAGGAGATGGAGTGTTTATGACACTCATATATATTTCAGGGCTGATACCTTCTGGTCGGTTGGCAGTTTTGGCCGGTCGAAATGCTCCTGTCCGACCAAACTGGAGCCAGGAACATGCATTGCAAGGAGAAATCCAAATGCAGACTTGATGTATTTTTGAGTAACAGGCTATATTGTGTTAGAAATAACATTTACTATGAATTAAACAAAACAAACAAACACATGTTCTGTGTTAATAATCGTATGGTTTAATAGATGATTAGAAAACCTAAAAATCAGAAAGTCAAGACCCTTTGTAGGGAGACTCATGGAGACTGCTAGTCTTGACTTACATTTACTCATCTCCAGAGTCATTGACACAAAGTCAAAGAACCAGCACAAATCACTACATTGGCCCCCCAGCCTCAGAGGACCAGACTGCTAACTAGTCTCATTGATGTATCAATATTCAACTTCAAACATGAAAGTTGCCTACTCCCCCAGTTTGGGCCAGTATTGGAAAAACATTGTAAGTTGCATGATAGGAACTATTTTTTCACGTTGTTCTTTCCGGAGCTGCAGAGCTTTATACTGTGTTTGTTGTACAAAGGCCTGGTTTGCGTGCTGTACATTTACTTAATAGTCATGCACTGAACGTAACAATATAACAACCTGTGAAAAATGGTCAAACTGCAAGAATTAAATTGCTTGGAATCTTGTGTAACTTTTTTAGCATTGATTAGCTGCTACTGTAGCAGGTAGAGCACACTCAGTGTACTGTGGATAGAGTTATGGCCCTCTATACGCATGAAGCACTGTGTGTGTGTGTGTGTCTACTTAGTATGTTATTGTAGGTAGCTTATTTGTTTCCCGTGCAGAATACTAAAAAGAGAAGAGGTGTGTGTGTGCGTATGTGTGTGTGGCCTTGAGTGACAGGAAGGTTGGTGATGGGGGTTGCATCCAAAGAAAGGATTCCTGTCAAGGTGACAGCTCTAAGATGGACAGGATGCTATTCTCCTCGGGAACGACGTCAGTCAACCTGTCAGCCTCCCTGTACGACAGCCTCTCACTCCTCTTAATTTGGCCTTTTGTTGAGCGGTCACTGGGTTAGCTCTGACACTCCATGTGGCCTTCCTGATAAACTGCACAATGAAACACACACACACGGTGGGAACTCGCCTCGATGAACTCTCTGTGCCATAATACCGCGACTGGAAGTCCCTTTGATGGCATTAATGATGAAAACAGCTTTGTCTCCTCTTTCTTTCACTCCTCTGTCTCTCTGTCACCTCACAAACATCCACCTCCCTCTTCTCCTCATGGCCCGACTCTGGACTCTGTTATGTTGACAGCATCCCCTAGATGGATGAGCACTCACTGAGATACAAGAACCAGGTTTGCTCATTGTGTTGGTATGGAAATAACTATTTCTGTGTGCGTGTGTGTCAGAGTAAAAGCAAGAGAGAAAGAGAGAAGTTTGCAGCATTTCCTCCACTCTCACATTGTAAATCCTTTCCTATAGTGGCAGTCACAGGCTAGTGTGTTGAAATGAGATAAGGCCCTGAGCCGACTGAAAGGAACGCTAGACCCATTGTGTTCCTGCGCTCTTCTCTTATCCTCTCCTCTCTCATGCACCTTCAACAGACCACACTCTTGTGTTAGTTTAAAGTCACCAGTGCAGCTTCCAGACAGTCTTGAAGGGGGAAAGAGTACATCTCACTCTGTCAAAATAGACAAAACAACAACCGAGTTTTGTCACGCTGATTGAAACGCTGATAGAAATGATTGGGTTTGCATTGAGACATTTCCCTCCAAATCACATGCATCCTCTATGAACATGGGTTTTGTAATTTAAACACAGCTCCTCGGATAACGTGCTGAAGAGGATGTTGTGCTCCCCCACTTTGTGCGTT